>NC_055699.1:33556215-33668775 GCF_017639745.1 Melanotaenia boesemani
TCCATCTGATTCCCTTTTGAAGAAGGACGTTATTAATCTGATCATGATTCCACCTTGCTACAGCTTCTCTCAGCTCACGCTCAGCTCCAACAAAGTTTGTACCATTGTCTGAGCGTATCTCCATCACCTGACCACGTCTAGCAGTAAAGCGTCTCAAAGCATTAATGAAAGAATCTGTGTCTAAAGAAGACAACACTTCAAGATGCACAGCTCTTATAGCCAAGCCCGTAAAAATGACTCCATATTTCTTCACTGTGCTCCTTCCTCTTCTAACCTCAAACGGCCCAAAACAATCCACCCCAACCCTGGAAAATGGAGGTTCATCAGGAATAACCCTGTCCTGAGGAAGGTCTGCCATTTGTTGTTGGCCTGGAGCAGCATGCAACCTGCGACAGACAACACATTTTGATAATATCTTTCTTATGGCAACACTAGCACCCGGAATCCAAAATCTCTGACGCAACATTGAAAGCATATGATTACGTCCTCCATGTCCTGTAATCTGGTGTATATGATGGAGAATGAGATCAGAGACATGTAGATCTTTAGCCAATATAACAGGATGTCTAGCTTCATCTGGCATAGATGCTCTTTCCAGCCTTACTCCCACTCTCAGAACACAGTCTTCCCATATAGGATTTAGCTTGAAAAGGTGACTACTTCTTTTCACACCTTCACCCTTCTGCAAACCTTTCACTTCATCCGGATACCTCTTTCTTTGACAATAAGAGATGATGGCTGTCTCAGCTGTGTCTAACTCCTCAATCGTAAGAGGACCTCTTGCAACTTGACCTTTAACAGCTTTCATTTCTGTTTGTAGCTAGGGATGGTGAAACCGAGGCCTCATGAATCATCGAGCCAACTTTGAACCAAATGCTTGAAAATGGCTTAGTGTTCTGAATCATTTGACCAAACCAAAGAGCTCCATCTGCTGGCTGTGGGAGTCTGATGTATTAGAAGGACAGCACTGACACCTCACATCTGTCATCCCTATCTGAACTTTGAATACCTGTTCAATAAACGATACGTAATCTACCATCCGAGTGAATATTTATTTTCTGTTGTTCATATAAATAACAAGGAGGGGTATTAGGTAACATTTGTTTAGGTAACAGAATTGTGGTGTAACTTAAGTAAACCAATCTGTAATGATAGTAGTTACTCAGTGGGAAGGCATGAGGGAAGGAGTGTTTGTGCAACGGGTATAGTGACTGTGTTAGGGATTTTATACAGTTGTAATAAAATTGTTTACTGTTTTATGTGTCTTATATATTTATAATAGATATTGCAAATGCGTGTTATCGTCTACCTCATGTGTTGTTTTCTTTTGTATAGCTGACCGTTGTTAAATGTGGTACAACAGTTTATAGCACACTGCACATTTATGTACATAGATTATTTACTCAGTTTTTTTGTTTATCTTCTATCTAGTTTTTTTATTTCAAATAGTTTATTTTTATTTTATAATGTTTTATGGCATTCAGGTTGGACGGCAAAGTAAGTTTTTCATTGTTCAGGGAAACTTGTTTCCTTACTGTGCAAATGACAAAGACACTTTGAATCTTGAAATGTATTATGAGGTAAAAAAACTTTGGCAACTTTGTGATGTGTCATAGATTTTTATTTTGAAATGTATTTTCTGTCAGGCTTCAGTCTGCTCCTCTTCTCGCACACTACCTCTCCAGCTTTGGAGAGGTTGCACCTGAAAGAAACACAAGAACAAAATTGTAATTAACCAAGTTTAAAAACATTAAATTCTCTGCTGATGGTGATCAGAAACCAGCTTGGTGTCTAAGGTCCTGCAGGTGGTGGTTTTTTCTCTGCAGCTGCAGACTGAGACGTTTCCTCTGATGCTTCTGGTTGAAGTTTATGATTAACGTTAAAGTCTGCTCTTTGCAAGGCTATTTAAAAAACATCTATATAAAGAAAGGGGAATTAAGCTTACCTGTGATGTTGAAGGCACCACCTGCTCCGTCCTTCTCTCATAGGCTACTCTGAGCTCCTTAAGCAGTTACTCTGGCAACGGCGTCTTGCGCAGACGTTTGTTTCCCCAAATCTCTAAAAGCTAAATGTGATTCAATATAAGCTCGTGCTGATGTGATGCTTTTCCTAAATTTGTTTTCAAAATGCAATGTCGCACAATCGCTACAGAATCTCCTCTCAAAAACCCGCGATCTCCTCAGTGTTCGGAATCTGAGAGATTGACAAGCCCGGTCCCTTCAAAGATCCCGCTCGCTGCTCGATACGGGCTGATGACGTAACGAGGCCTCGTTTGGTCTATCACGTGACTTTTGGCATGCTGAATCAATGCTCTGAGACAATGCTCACAACACTTCCGTGTCACATGCTCGACACGTGATCGAGCAGACCGCTCGAGCATAACATCCCTATTTGTAGCTTCTTTTCCAGCTGCTCTTTATCTAGGTCAGACTGAGAAAGTGACAACCTTAGTTGCTTTCTGCTTTGAGAAAGATCTACAAGCAAACTCCTAAACCTAAGAAGCCAGCCCATCATTCTTTTCAGACGAACCCATGAAGTGATTGATAAAACTCATAACTGAATCTTTCTGCTCATCAGCTTGAGCTACATTCACAGTGGCACTTGTCTTAATTTCAGGATCTAGAGGAGAAACCGTTGCAGACACATCCGGATTTACCGGCCAATCTCTTTCAGATTGTTTAAGAAACTCAGGACCTGATAACCAATTTTTAGCCTTCAAGAGAACCTCCACTTTAGCTCCCCTAGAGGCCATGTCTGCAGGGTTACTTGATGTATTGACATATCTCCACTGTGACACAGTAGAAGCTGTCAGAATCTCTGATACCCGATTGGTCACAAAGGTCTTAAACCTTGAGGTTTCATTTCCAATGTATTTCAGAACAGATGTACTATCTGTCCAGAACACTGATTCCTGGAGTTCCATCTGCAGTTCCCTTCTCAATAGCTTATCTATTCTGCTTGCAGTCACAGCAGCCGTTAGCTCCATACGAGGGATGGTAACAGGTTTCAGTGGAGCAACATGTGCCTTTCCCATTAAGAATGAACAGTGCACCTGTTCAAGATTATTCTGCTGTAACAGATAAGACACCGTTCCATATCCAGTTTCGCTTGCATCTGCAAAGTGATGCAACTGAGCATAACACACCTTTCCAAAGTTGGGGGGTTTCAGGCATCTGTCAGCCACAAAATGTTCTAGCTGATACAGCTCTTCTAACCAGACCCTCCACCTTTGTACAGCATCATCTGGTAATGCATCATCCCAACCTAACTTTCTTCTACACAAATCCTGAAGGATTCTCTTAGCCAAGAGCACAACTGGTGCCAGGAATCCTAAAGGATCATAAATGGAACCAACAATGGACAATATGCCCCTCCGTGTTGCAGGTCTGTCTTTCAGGATGATTTTAAATCTGAATAAATCTGACTGTGCGCACCACTGCACACCGAGGACTCTTTCAACAGGCAAGGAGTCACTATTCAGATCAAGATCTTTAACCTCCTTTGATCTTTCTTCTTGAGGTACGCTAGTTAGCACTTTGCGACTGTTGCTAATCTATTTAACCAGCTGAAAGCCTCCTTTAGCACATAGAGCTCGCAATTCTTGATAAAGCATTACTGCTTTATCTTCAGAACCAACAGACACAAGGCAATCATCTACATAAAACCCATGCAGAACAGTATCAACTGCCTTCTTGTTAAAGTGCTCATGGTTATCTTCAGCACATTTTCTCAAGGCAAAACATGCACAGCTTGGAGAAGATGTAGCTCCAAACAGATGTGACAGCATTCTATATTCCACCAGGTCCTGTTTAAGGTCTCCATCAGGCCACCACAGAAACCTCAACAGGTCACAGTCGTACTTGGTTACCCTAACTTGGTGAAACATAGCCTCGATGTCTGCCATGAGGACCACTAGCTCCTTTTGAAAACGAGTTATTACTCCAATCAATGTGCTGGTAAGTTCTGGGCCCTGTAAAAGTTGGGCATTCAAAGATGTTCCTTGGAATGTAGCTCCACAGTCAAAAACAACCCTGAGATTTTTCTTCTGTGGGTGGTACACCCCATGATGTGGCAAGTACCATACCCTGCCATCACTGCGATCCAGATCATTAATTGGCACCCTTTCAGCATACCCCTTGGCAATGACATTGCTCATCCAGCTTCTGTACTCAGCATGGAACAAACGGTCTTTAATCAACCTCCTTTTAAGATTCAGAGCACGCTGCTCTGCAACCTTCTTATTGTTTGGCATTATCACACCATCTTTTCTGAAAGGTAGCCCAACACTGTAATGACCATCAATCAGCTTAACTGACTCTGTGACAGTGTTGTGGCTTTTGCCCGGTCGAGTCCCCGACTCCGCGACCGTGCTCCGTCCACGAGAAGGGGCGCGCCTCCCGGCTGGAGCTCCTGTTCTGCCTCCCTTTCTCCTTCTTCCCCGGTCGGCTCCGGCTTTGACAGTTAACTTCACTCGCGCTTAAAGAGAATCTGACTCCGATACTTTCTTTAAATGGTTTATTGCAGTGCACAAAGGTTGCTGGCAAAATCAGACCGCACGAACTGACCAGAATTCTGCTACGCAGGACTCTTTAAGCTCGTCTCTCGACCCCTCCTCTCCTTCCAAAACTCTCTCTTCCACATCTGGTTTCTATCAGACCTTTCTCCCACATAAACACACACACTCTTTAGCCTCATGATTCCCCTCAGCTCCCCCACACACACACATCTGCTTGCACAATCCTTGTAGCGGAAAAACATCTCCTGATCTTTCCAGTCACAGAGCTTCTGTTTACTCTGGCTTGTTTTCTCGCATTCCGTCCCGGTCATCTCGCCCTCGAGTTAGTCACGTAGCTCTTATTAATCAGAAAGGGTCGTTTAGCGAACAGTGTCCTGAACTGACTTTTTCACCACAACAGATTTCATAAAGAGATGATCTTCTCTCGACAGACCATACTGTTCTTCCTGTATACACTCAGGAAAGTCTACTTTCATCTGCTGCTGCCATAACTCATCAAGTCTTGCAACAGAAATCCTATTGATGCTGACATTTGGCTGTACACGGGTAGAGTGACTATTGCCCCTCAGAGGACCATTTACAGTCCAGCCTAGCATGGTTTTGACTGCATATGGACCTCCATTCTTGCTTCTAACAACTTCCCATGGCTCTAAGGCCATAGGAACATTGATTCCTATCAATAGGTCCACTCCTGAGTCTATCTCTTTAATGTTGATGTTCTTTAAGTACGGCCATCTTTGGACATCTACCTGCTGTGGAATATTACCATGATGAACAGGCATTGTCTGTTGTGTGAATATATCAGGTAAGTCACAAAATTCTTCGTTATCCAGCCCAGCAATTTCTAAATCAGAGACAATGTGACTGCTAACCACCTTTTCATGTCCCATTGTTCTTAACAGAATATCTGTTTTCCTCCCTGTAAGCTTCAGTCTATTCATAAGACTTTCAGTACAAAAGGATGCTGAGCTTCCAGGATCTAAGAAAGCATAAGTCACCAGTGTCTCATGCCCTTTCTTTGATTTTACCTGCACTGGTAATATAGAAAGTGTACAATCATTCTTACCGGCCCCTTTAAGACCACTTGACTGTACAGAAATGACATCATGGCCATTAACCGTTTCAATTTCCCTTTTAGTTTGTCCTGCACCAAATTCCTTTTTCACAGGGTTGATATGTAACACAGTGGGATGCTTCAGATTGCAGATGTTACAAGAAAGACGTTTCCTGCAATCTTTGCTCCTGTGTCCAATGCACAAACAACCAAAACACACCCCATTTTCTTTCAAAAAGGACATTTTTGCAATGTGTGTACTTTTTCCCAATGAAGAGCACATATCTAACATGTGTCCAGCCCCACAAAACAGACAAACTTTTCCATGGGACGTATCTTTCACTTTTTTCACCCCAGACTCATCTTTCCTTTCTACTGAATGGACAGTTGTTGCAAAGCTACTTCCCTTCGCCTTAAAATCAGATCTACCTTTGGGGTTCCTTGCCTCCTTTCTTACAGGTACTGAAGAATCTTATATGTTTCCAAAAACTGGGTCATTTGCAATTTTGACTTGCCTTTCAATAAACTTAACAATATCCTTAAATGTAGCTCTTCTATGACATTCCTCCTGTAAGTCACAGACAATATTTCTCCACTTATCTCTAAGTTTATATGGCAATTTCTTTATAATCCCTTGCATGTTAGCTGGTATATCCAACTCATGCATTGACCCATCTTCATCAATTACATTACTGCAACTCCTCAGTAGAAAACCATATGCCTGTAAAGCTTTTACATCCTCTGATTTTATCATAGGCCACATCAAAACCTTCTCCATATAAGCAGAGGCTACTTTCAATGAATTTCCAAAATGTTCCTGAAGCAATGCCTTGGCCTTGGCATATCCATCATCATATGGCATATGATGGCAACTTCTGACAAGCTCTCTTGGCTGTCCCCTGGTGTACTGCTCAAGAAAATACAAGCAGTCTTTAGCACTTGGTGTTCTTTCTTCAATGCTATGTTCAAATGCTCTCATAAAGGTTTGATATTGCAAAGGATCACCATCAAATATCTGAATCTCTCTTCTTGGAAGCAAGAACAAAGACTGCTGCTCAACTAGCAAAGAAGTAATTTTATTTTGTTTTGCCAATACTGATGTTAAGTTAGTCTGCTCATCATTACTTTGCATTAATGGTATAGAAGAAGCCGTCTGCAACTGTAATTGAGAATGCAACTGAGTACCCTGTTTCATACTCTGCTGCATCCGCAGCTTTGGCTGTTCAAACACATTAGTTTGTTGTGCAGGCACAGTATTATTAACTCTTGTTTCAGATGGATATTGCTGTTGATTACCTGCAGAAACACTCAACCTTGACTGTGCACTAGTCACAGGAACAAAAGTTTCTGCAACAGCATTTAAAGTTTGAACCATCTTCTGACCTCCATGCAAATAACTGTTCATCAGATTTACCACGTATGGAACTAGAGACTCGTGAACTCTGACCAGATCTGAGAACCTTCAGTTTTGCCATTGATGCTGCTAATTCCATTTCCACATCAAGCTGCTCTCTTTTTATCCTAAGTTGTTCTTCTTGCTCTTCCAACACATGTTTATTCTTTAAAAGTTTTTGACGAACAACCAGCGCAGCTATTTCTGCTTCAGTTTTAATCCGTGCTGATGAAGTAGATGAAACACCAGACCTGTTTCCCAGTGAACTCCTTTTCTTTGACCTTCTGCTTTCTACATTAGAGATACTGTCATTAGGTTGAACATCATCTTCACTAACTCCAGTTGTTGAACTCCTCTCTGAACGTTGGCAAACACCAGACTCATTTCCCTCATTTTGTGGAACTGCTATTTCCACACAACTTAGTTCTGATCCTAATACATTATTATTTTCCACGTTCTTCTCTTCTGAGCTTTGTCCAGGTTGTCTATTTACATGATAAACCCATTTCTTGACTTCTTCAACCAATTCAGAATTGTGTTTCTGTAAACTAGAAAACCACTCATTCTGTTTATCCTGTTCCTCCACGGGAAGCAAAGAAATGACAGATTCATGAAGCTTGTTAGCATCATCAAACAGCTTAGACATGTCATCAAGATGGGACTGAATCTTAGAAGCATTTTCTTCATTCTGCATAAGGTCTTTAATCACTTTTATAACAGCCTTTATGTTGTTAACCTTTGTCTTCCGATCTGATTGAAGCCTTTCTATTTTCATTCCCAGAGCCTTTACAGTAAGTTTTACTTGTCTTTTCTGTTCATCCTTTGTACCAACATCAGAACTTGCATGTCCTTCACCTGGTTCCATTTTTCTCCAACAAAGCAAGAGTAAATCATGCTAAATTCATATCTCTTATCTCATTAATATAGCCCATTTATCACAGTAACGTACACAGTTGATATACAAGGTCGGCAATTAAGTAAACAGCATCAGTCCAACAGACAAATGAAAGTCTTTAATTCCCCGCTAAACTGCCTACCAACAGCTTACTAAAACTCACCCTTTCCTTTGGTGAGCGGCGGGTATTTATGCATCTATATACCGTCAGCCTTGCAGAAGACTGTCTGTCTTAAACAAGAACCGCGGCGATGCTCCCAAGCATATAGCTTCAACCACTTTTCCACCACTAAACCATAAAACAATACAACCACCTAATGCGGTTGTACCGCTAAACCTATCAGGGGAAATTAACTCGCTTTCATATAAATCACGTTTCGTGTAGCCATACCTTAATTCCATGGGCTGCAATGAATGAATCAAACCTGACCATTAATGAACGTAGGCTGAGACCTTCCAACCACGTCGATCCACTCATGGTGTCTCCGCGAACGCCAACTTGTCCATAAAGATGTCCCAGAACTCCAACTTCGTAATAATCCTACGGGCTCTTCTTGATAAACTTTAATCCTTTCCAACGTTAGATGTTTGATGTTTGTTGACTAATTATTGCGGCTAGATATCCAACGGCAACTTGCTCAGCCGCGGCAGGCTAAACAGGGGAGTGAACTTGACGACGCGCACTACGTTCCTCTTGTCTTTCAATTGTTTATTCATACTTTCACATAATCCAATATTATCCTTATTTACGTGAGTACAAAACAATGCATATTCCATCCTTTTATGACTAACATTCTTTCTTTTTTCCTCTCGAACGCGTATGCGGTCAACAAACAATAACGCTCCCCGGCTCACCCCACCTCTACATCATCAAGAACCGACCAAGCGCCCAGGTGACTGCAATTATTTATCACCACTTACAACTTACTTACACTTACTCCCTGGCAGCGGGTCGACTGGACTGCGCTCGTGTCAGCTGCGTCCGGACTTGCTGTGATGGGAGACCCCTCCCCCCCCCCCCCCCCGCCACGTGTTTCTGATGTTGTGATTGTCTGAGTTTTGTTCTTTATGTACTGAGGAGTGTTTTTTGTATCTCAATAATGGGCCCTTAGGCCCAGTGTGGAGATGCCTTTTTTTATCCTCTCCAGCTACATCTTACTCCCCTAATGTTACCTTTCACCTATATCTAAGACAAGGAGCGCTGTCAAATGGCTGCTCCGTCAGTCTGCCTGTTCCTGTTGTGTTATATGTTGTTTTGTCTAGTCTTGGATGGGTTGTACTGAAAACATGAATTTCCCTGCAAGGGATTAATAAAGTATTTCTGATTCTGAACCCAAGTGCCACACCCACTTCCCAAACACCAATTAAGTGTGTACACATCAACAAAAGTACAAACATGAAACATGTTTATAGTTATGGCTCCTACAAGGAGTAAGAAGCTCCAGTATTTATTGTCCCTTTCAACTATATCACCAAAGATAAGGGGAGTGTTGCGGAGAACACACCAAGACTGAATGGCATTGAAACCTAAGTGTTTACTGTTGTCATCTAGTTTTAACCCACTTGGTTTGTTTTGACGTTCCAAGTAACCATAATTAAAGCTATTTATCCTGTCCATTAATGTGTTCATGGAGATGTAGCCATTTTTCATCAGGTACTGAAAAACCAACTTAAGCTCGTACTGTACGACCCCTTCCAACAAATCGTGCATTATATCAACAGCATAATTGTCACTGCTATGAAAATATTTTAATGAATTGAGCACACAATATTTTTTAACACCATAAATGGAAAGCAGAGCAGGATCTTCTCTTAGAGCATTACAATGTTCAACAATGAGTTCTCTAGAACGCAGAACAAGACCAGGATTATTCTCAGTAAACACAGACTGAATTTCTTCCTTGTTTGTCAGACAGAACCTACACCAGTGTGTTGCACTAAATGATTCAACAAATCCTAACAAGCTATTTAAAGCAAGGTTATCACCTGTAACTTGAATTACAGAGCCAAACAATGGTTCTTCAATGAATGGAAGTTTGATTCCTTGTGTTTCTAAAATTTCCAAATCATCAATTAGAGGCTTTAATATTTCCTCAAAACCATATTTTTTTAAATCTTCTGTGTAGAAAAGAACTGCCAGATGTACATTCATCAGCACTGAGTTCATCTTTGGAGGGAGGTTTTTTAAAGTAAAATAAACACAGCCAAGTTTGTGGATCCCCTTTTTTGACCCTAATGGGTTTGCCATTTCAAAATCATCGTAATACAGCAAAATCTGTAGAGCATACTTCTGTTTTGAAAATAGAGGATGGTTTTTAAAATATAATCCATCACTTATGTCACTGTATGTCTCAATTTTTCTGCATTTCTCTTGTAAAAAACACTCCCTTATCTCACTATTTTTGAAAATTGAATTTAATGTGCCTAAAATGGGTACATACATGTATTTGTCTGTGACAGGAATTTGACTATAAACTCCTGTAGTTCTACCTCTGCGTGTATCCAATCTCACACCAAGAACAAATTCTTTAGGCTCAACGATTTCCCATTTTTCATCATAATATTTCCGTCTCTTTGTTTCTGTGTTAAATGTTGAAAAAGGATTATCTAATTGGTTTAAACTGAGCTCGATTTCCTTATAAATGTCGGATTCCTTGGCTTCAGGAGAAAATGTTTGGAATGCTGCTTCTCGTGCTTGCATATGTACATCATTGACAACTTCCTCCATTGAAGAAACAATTGTTTGGACTGTATTTTCAGAAAGACCAGATGCTTGTAAATGAGCAACAATTGAGCCACACATTCCAACAAGTGATTTTTGTGTAACAACAGGAGGAGCCTGCAACATAGAGGCTGAAGCTATTGGCTGATCAACTGAAAACTCCTCTCCAGAATGAGTTTGTGTAGCTACTTCCTGATTAGTCTCAGCATTTTCATTAAGTTGATGACTATGTACAGTCATAAGTATGGAAAGCCGTTTTATTCAAAATTAAATAAATAGAAAAATAACTAAATTATTGAATATATATATATGTATATAAATAAGTAAATATATATATATAAATAAGTAAATGTATATATAAATAAATAAATAAATATATATATATATAAATAAGTAAATGTATATATAAATAAATTTATATATATATATTTATATATTTTATATATAAGAATCCCGGTGCTGTGGAAAACATCCTGCCTTGTTCCAGTGCCTAAAAAACCACAACCAGCTGAACCAAAAGACTACAGACCAGTCGCCCTGACATCTCACGTCATGAAAGTCCTGGAGAGACTCTTATTGGCTCACCTCAGCAAGCAGGTGAACACCTTTCAGGACCCATTACAGTTTGCATACCGTAATGGGCTTGGGGTTGAAGATGCCATCATATACCTGCTTCAGAGAGCCCACTCTCATCTGGACCAGTCAGGCAGCACTTTGAGGGTCATGTTCTTTGATTTCTCAAGTGCTTTTAATACGATTCAGCCTGCTCTGCTGTGTGAGAAGCTGCAGAAATTCCAGGTGGATCCCTCCACAACCACCTGGATTTACGACTACCTCACAAACAGACCACAGTTTGTGAGACTGAAAGGTTGTGTGTCTGAGATGGTGGTCAGCTGCACTGGAACACCACAAGGGACTGTACTTTCACCATTTCTATTCACGCTGTACACCTCAGACTTCCAGTACAACTCTGAGTTCTGTCATCTGCAGAAATACTCTGATGACTCAGCAGTTGTTGGGTGTATCAGTGATGGACAAGAAGCAGAGTACAGAGAACTGGTCGGTCAGTTTGTGAAATGGTGCGGTGACAATCATCTCATCTTGAATACCAAGAAAACAAAGGAGATGATTGTTGACTTCAGGAGGAACAAGAACACACATAGAAGTGTTTACATCATGGGAGAGGAGGTGGAGGTGGTGGAGGAATACAAGTACCTTGGAGTTCAGCTGGACAACAGACTTGAGTGGAAAAGCAACACTGAGTACATTTACAAGAAAGGTCAGAGCAGACTCTACTTCTTAAGGAAGCTGAGATCTTTTAACGTCTGCACCAAAATGTTGCAAATGTTCTACAGGTCTGTTGTTGAAAGTGCAATCAGCTTTGCAGCAATCTGCTGGGGCAGCGGCATCAGAACCAGAGACTTGAAAAGAATTAACAAACTGATCAAGAAAGCCGGTTCTGTGCTTGGAGTAACTCTGGAGCCGCTGGAGTTGATCATCAAAAAAAGAATTCTGTACAAGCTGACGAAGATAATGGAAGATCCTTCACACCCTCTACACAACGCCGTGACGAAACAACAGAGTGTGTTCAGTGGGAGGCTTGTTCAAGTCCGATGCAAGACAGAGAGATACAGAAGATCCTTCCTTCCAGCAGCTATCAGGCTGAAGAACAAAGCCCTTAATTAATTAATGTGATTGTTTTAAAAAAAAAAAAAAAAAAAAAAAAATACTACTACTACAATATTGAATTTCCCTTTGGGATTAATAAAGTATTTTTCATTTCATTCATTTCATATATATATATATATATATGCATTAATTTATTTATTTGGGATCATGAGGACACTTTTATTTTGGAGTAATTTTTGAGAGCAACATATAGTGCAGCACCACATTGTGCTGCGCCTATTTCGTGCTTCTGTTTTATTTCGGATCCTTATATTCAAATTAAGGGGCGGGGCTTCTAGACGTGGGCTGAATGTAGTAGGGGCAGAGCCATGGATGTATTACAGAACTGGATAACGGACTGAAAATGGCGGCACGCCGATTTTTCCCAGTGGCCACTCGTGGTACTGCAACAAAAAATCCCATGGGGCCCAAAAAGCATTTTTCCCATAGGCCACAATGGTAAAAGACACAGCTGTAAAACTGTTGACAGGACGTCTTCAGCTTTAAACACAGCTAATTACTAATCTTTCTATTCAATATTTTTAATTCATGGACATTTAATCCGTCAATTATTTTTCAAAAGGCCATAAAAGCCACAGAAAAGTCTCTATTTCTCCGGTGACGTCACGGCTGTGCACATGCACTGCCGAAGCGCGGTCATGCTGTGTCGGGAGCGAGGAGGACGGCTGTTGACTTCAATATGATGGGAAAGCTGTTCGTAAAAGTTAAGTTAAAGTTAAGTTTCTTTTTTCTGATATCGAGTAACTTAATACATTTGTATTCTTAATGTTTGATATTACATGCATGATAGTTCCTGTTTTTAAACGTATTGTGACCTAAATCCTAATTAGCTCTAGGTTGTAGTTACGACCACCTGTTTAAACCACCTGATAGTGCGTTTTACTGGTTTATTTTATGTAAAGAGAGATTCAGCCCATGAATAGATCGGGGAAAGTGAGGGTGGCTTTTTTTTTTATTTGTTAATTTCTTATATTTTGGTTCACATTAGTTCACTTTTTGTTAAGTAGTTTAATCACACTGTTCACCCAGAGGGCAATAGAATTTTTTTTAATTAAAATATTTTGTCTTATGAGCTGCTATTCTATTTTCGTTAGTTCAAATAAAATATGAATAACAGTCTTGACGCATCGCTGTCAGTGATATTTTGTTATACATATACAGTTAAATATTTTGGGAGTGTTGAGCCATTTCATGACAGCGACACAATGTCGCCAAGTTAGGTAAAATAGCCTACAAAACCATTTTCAATCCCTAACGGAAATCACGATACATAAAATACATAACTACATAATAAATATAGAATGGTGATAACCCAAGTGGCCTAGTTTTCCTTAACATAGTCCTCAGTTTAAACAAAGTTTTTTTTTCTTTGTCAATTAAAAAACTGCAGCATTTAACAAAGTGGAATCCGGCAAAACACAAGAAAGGAACATTTTAAGAGACGCAATTGATAATCTTGGTGTCATCCAGGGAATAGCAGAAAAATAAAGAGAATATGCATGGGTAGCACAATGAAATAATGCATTAACAAGGACTTCTAACATTTATTACAAAAGACGTGCCTGAAATTATTCATGAATAAAGGTAGGAATTGTAAGTCATCGTGAAAATTTGACACGGGATTATACAAATATACAATATAGACTGACTTATATTGGGCTATTACGAATCCCATATAGAAATTCATCAGATTAAAACAAACCATCATTTTAACAATTACTACACAACTTTTTCCACGTATATTATATCATTACTTTACATCGAGGTCCGATCGTGTGCCGTAGAAAATCATCATCTGAGTTTGTACAGCTCTCATACTGCAGATTAATGTCGTGACCGCGCGTCGCTGGATCAGGTCACTGGGCTGCGCATTGCTCGTTCACAGTGACGTGAAGCATGATGGGAGGTGACACTACTGCGCATGCTCTATGGGCCCAATATGCGGAAGTAACCCGGAAGCCTGAGAACTTTTTCGGCGTATGCGCTGGGTGAGCAACTTCCATAGAAATGAATGGGCCGCCATTTTCAGTCCGTTATCCAGTTCTATAATACATCCATGGGCAGAGCAGAGTGACTCTAGAGAGAGAGTGGCGCCACCGGAAGCTCAAAACGCTTGCCGATCACGTGGTGCATGTAGCCTCCAAAAGTTCCAGGAAGTGCTTGGCGGCCAATACAAAATAATAAGAAAACTACGATAATCGGTAAATAATGATCAACGAAGGCTTTGCTTTGCAATATTTTTATAGTTGTGTTCATTGATATGAATCATGTTAACTAAACCTGTATGACATCAACAGCATGTAAATCGTAATTTTTCTGTTTTTTTAACTTTATCTTTCAGACTGAGGCATACCAACAGGTGACGACAATGATTTACCAAGTGACTACACAATAAATCTAGGCTCACAGCATAATGATAACTGTTCTTACAGGAAATCTATATCCAATAAATAAAATTTAGATCCCCAATTCATTTCAAATAAATGGGTTATCTATTCTTACTTATTAGTATCTACTTGTGTGAATTGCTTTTAAGTCTTAAGACTTATTTTGACTGAGGCAGACTGATAACTACACAAGTCTGGACTCACAATATAATGTGTTCTTACAGGAAATCCATGGCAAATAAATAAAATTTTGATTTCAATTCATGGAAAATACATGGCTTTCTATCACTATTTGTTAACTATCCCAAGACTTACTTACTCCCTACATATACATAATAAATCAGACAAACACCCTTTGTTTTCCAAATGCATTTAATACCTAAAAGAATTCCTTTACAATAAAACTCGACTAAATCAGCATGTCTAGCCATTTCTTTTCTCTGCTATCCTTGAATACAGTCTTCACCGTGGTATGCTGTGCTGCATGGGGATGCTCCAATCGCTCAGAGAAAGGCGTGCGTATGTATGGCTTCCCCAAAGACAGGGACAGAAGGGAAATATGGATGGCCAAAGTCAGCAGGATACATCTGACCACCATCAGGGACTGTGAAAACAAAAAAATATGTGAGGTAATCATATTAAAACAATGCATTTACACATTTTCAAAGACCATATCATTGGGAAGTTTAATATTTTTAAATTAAACACAGAGAACACATCACAGGGAGATTTATATGGTTGAGGTTGCAGAATGTAGAAAAAAAGACAGGAAACAACACTTAAAAGTGGCCAAACCAGGAAGGTTTAGAAGAACAGTATCCCAGTTAACGTCAGGCAACCCCAGAACAGCTGAAAGTTCTTCAGGACAATGCTGCACGAGGGAAGAGTGATATACTTCCCTTAAGCATCTCTCTGCTTCTCTGCTCTCATCCTGCACACTGAGTGCTGAGTGCTGTCTAGTGCAGCAAATGTACCCAAGTACAATCAGCCACTTATTTTGTATTTGTATATTTTGTTAAGTTCTTAAGGTTAACATGTTTGTTACATTTAACAGGTTAGGTTTTATAGTTGCAAAGATTGTAAACATATATACTAAGAGTATTGTGCTATCTAATACTGTGTATTCATCTTCATATCTTTGTCCATAATTCCACAGCCTTATAAATACATTAAAATTAAATAAAAATGTAACTACAATCGCTCTCCCTACACATTAACCTCGCTATCAACGGCGTTGGATCAATTTATATTGACGAACAGAATTTACATTCATCAGCCTGTGGCATCTGCTGCTATCAGTGTGCTAGCATAAACTTTTATCGGTTTATAATCTCTAAATATATTAATCTAGACGGGGACAATCCGTCGACATATTTAATTACTCCTGTCAAGTTGATTTCGATGCACAACTGATATGGAAATATGACTATTAAAACATCTTACCTTGAAGAAGTGTAGCTCCGACAATCTGCTCCATTGAAATACATTGACCGTTGCTTAGCTTTTGCAAACTACCGGGAACTTTTGAGGGGCTCCATACGCCGCCATTGCTGTGAAAAAACTGAACCATTGCAGTGAACGGAGATGGCGCCACTCTCTCTCTAGAGGCTCTCTGCTCTGCCCCTACTACATTCAGCCCACGTCTAGAAGCCCCGCCCCTTAATTTGAATATAAGGATCCGAAATAAAACAGAAGCACGAAATAGGCGCAGCACAATGTGGTGCTGCACTATATGTTGCTCCCAAAAATTACTCCAAAATAAAAGTGTCCTCATGATCCCAATTAAATAAATTAATGCATATATATATGTATATATATATATATATATATATATATATATATATTTATTTATTTATATATATATATATATATATATATATATATTTATATATGTATATATATATATGTATATATATATTTATTTATTTATATATTTATATATATTTATTTATATATATATATATATTCAATAATTTAGTTATTTTTCTATTTATTTAATTTTGAATAAAACGGCTTTCCATACATAAGATGTTTTCTAAAGCCACTGTATGTACAAAAAGATGAAACACATCCTAGCTCTCCACATTTCAAACGCAAGTTTTTTGCTGGATATAAACCATGATGAAATTTTAAATGTTGACAAAGATTTGAACAAGTTTTGTGGTGCGCTTTACAAACAAAACAGAACATTTTTAGAAAATGGTAAACTGTGCTCTGACCTTTGAAACTGGTGACTAGTGACTAACGCTCTTGCAGAAGTCGTGCTCTCAGTTCCTTTACTCGTGGGCTTTCCTTTGTGTTTCCAACATCAATGTTATACACTGTGGTTTGAATGAAAGTGTAGAAACTGGAAAGGGCTTCATCATAAGAGAGGCTAAAGACAAAGTGTGCTTTGAATAGCCCATCAAAAGCAGCCACTGATGTCAAAGCACTGCATGGGACAGGTTTCTGGTCCACCACAATGAAGAACCTCTGGATTTCCTTTCTGTGCTCTCCAACGCAGAGGAGGAAGGGTTGCCTTGCATCAACTCTCTCCAGGAATGTAGTAAGGCTGGCTCCTTCCTGTAGTTTAAGTGACAAAAATGTAAAACATGCTTAAATATGTGTCCTTTATCTGCTTCCAAAATACTTACACATGACAGTAGCACACAGACACCATTATTTTGGTAACACAAATGCTAATAAGACATACCTTCAGAAATCTTACAAGATGGTTGGCTGTGCTGAGCTAATCTTGGCTGATTTTTTATGGCCTTTTGATGTTGGTGGCAGGAGATGCAGCAGCAGGAGAGCTGATATATCACTGTCCCAGCCTTAAAAAAAAAAAAAAAATGAAATTGGTGGGAGGGTTAGATATGGAACAACTGAGGGTGTTTCAGATGTGGAACAACTGTCCGTATTCACCCAAGTAATCCTCAGCTTCAGGGTTAATCAATGCCCGCAACTCCTCTATAAATGGACTTGATGGCAGAGTCTGGCTTTCAGCAATGACTTTGCTCTTGAAATAGGATGGCCACTTTGCAAGAAACCTTCCAGATACTTCCTCTCCAAACATCATAGAAAAGTCCTGGTCAATCTTTGAACAGAAACAAAACCCATATGCAATTTAGTTATGCTACTTAATTTGGAAAGATTCAGTTTTTAATCAATATTTTGGAATAACCTAATCATATCCTTACCAATTCAGGTGTGTCAAGGAAACGAGGGAACACATCAAAGACTGATGAGGTTGCATCCTGGTCATGAACAAGCTTCTGTCTGTACTCGAAGGTGGCTCTCATCTTCTCTTTAATCACAAATTTATCTGTTGAGTGTCTAATTATAGAGAGAGCCTCTCTGCACTCCTCACCACAGAGCTGTCCACCAATTAAAAGAGAATCTCTTTGGGTTTTTGGACCTTCCAAGTAATCAGGCCTTGAATGCAAACGGGTGCCATGAGGGGTGTTACGTTGGACTGTCTTGAGTCTCCAAGCAAGATAGCCAGTATTGGCCTCTGGATCATAATAATGTTCCTGCTCATACATACACACAGACACACACACACATTTATAGAAACATAAAAATATAGACAAAACATAAATATTAAGCAAAAACACAGACAACAAAAGTATTAAACCAATGATTCCACTTCAAATCAAAATATTCTGACTTACAAATCCATTTTTTGAGTATGGATCTTGGAGATAGGGGAAAAGGGTCACAATTCCCAGTGCATAGCTGGTTCGGGTACTTATGGGTGGAATCCTCCTTTTAAAATAAAATAATTATTACATTTGAAACTAATTATTGTGTTTCCATTGGTCATTCTGAGGGATGCCTTACCCATATGAATCTGTCATTTCAGCAACCAGAATATTGACCATCTGTCTTCGTGTTGCATCTGACAATGTTTTAGTTTTGTCATACTCCTTAAGGATTTCCTCACCCTTTGGGTTGGACCTTAAAATAGAATAAACCCTCTGAAAAAAGAATTAAAAGAAAAAAAAAATACCACATCACCAAAAATAACACACAGATCAAATATTTACACACACAGATCAAATATTTTAAGAAAAGTAGTTGTGGCTTGCATGATTAAATTCATTATTAATCTTTTAATAATAAATTTGTAAACAAATATACTTGTCAGATGGTTTCATACTTTACCTGCTTCGCCTCATCACGATCCATCTCTTTCTGATCCTCTCTTTTGTTTTTTGCTGATGGAAGGGGTATAGTTGAGTCTGATGAAGTGGAAGATGCTGAAGAGTTTGATATTGAAGCTGGTGAAGGTGGGGGGCCTGATAATGATGACCCTGATGTATTTGGTGATTCTTCTTCCACCAAATTAATTGTAAGATCTAAATGATCAAAAGAAGAATAACAGAAATGGTTTTGTTTTTTTTATTATTATTTTTTAAAATGATCATATAAAAGCAACTGAATATGGTAAATGTTCTGTATTTATATCGTGCTTTACTGTATCTGGAATGATACCTAAAGTTCTTTACATTATACATCACATTCATCCATTCACACGCACATTCACACACTGATGGCCGAAGCTGCCATGCAAGCCGCTCAACCACAACCCATCAGGAGCAATTTAGGGTTTGGTGTCTTGCTCTGGGACACCTCGATATGAGCTCGACAGGCCGAGGATTGAACCGGCAACCCTCAGGCTACAAGAAGGCCACTCAACCAATAGAGATTATACCTTAAATATCTGCATTGTGTCAACTGCATCAATCTGGTGTGATAACATAAAAAAGCACACACACATTTTATAAAATCAAATTTGTACAAGAAAGTTTAAGCTGAATGTTAAAAAATACTGATGTTTGTTACAAGAGGGTTTTATTTATTCAAAATATTAAATCAAGGATATTTACCCATAATTGGCTGCTGTTTGTATCCAACTTTGAAGTTTTGGACTCCAGATTTTAACAGCTCATCAAATATGTCAACATCAACTTCAGTGCCCGATGTATCCGTTAACACAAGCACACCTTCAGAGAGAAGTTGAGCCCGCAGACTAAATTTGTCGGTTACTGAAAAAAGATACAATGAAAATTAGACTGAGATATATTTTATTTCTTGTTTAATTTTGACAACTGTCCACTTTGTGGATTCTTTTAAGTAAAATAAACTATTGACACAAACCATCTTGAAGAAACTGGAAGAAGTCAAAGCATTCTTCGTTTTGTGGAACTTTGATATATTTTTGCACTCCTCCATATTCCACCTTTGCCAGCATCTCCTGTGCTTCAGACAGCAACGGAAGGATGAACTTTTTGTGCAGTAAATCTCATGTTACTGTCGAGCCTTGACCACGAGACATTTGAGCATTGCGTGCGGTTAGCTAGCGCCTTAATGTCATGCTAACATTTCACAACCTAAACACAGACTACAATAGCTTTAATTAGCTTTGACTTCGGTTGCTTTTTTTTAACAGCTTAATGGGAAAAAATATTTCACTTCATAGCAGTAATAGAAAATGCCTAATTACTTACCCACAATGTTGACTGCAAACCACGGTTGAGAGTGCTGTCTGCTGTGAAGTGCTGTGCTGTAACTTGGGGTGGGGAGCAAATTTACACTTCAGGAGTTACATCGATTGTGGGAGTTTAGAGTCACGAGTTCAGAGTTAATTACCCCCTTAATTCATCTTTTGTGTTACTCTCTTCTTTGGTAGCTAATACGGTTCGCCTCGCAGGTGTAGCTGACATGACAGCTGATAGACGGCACGTTACTGCGGTCAGATGACGCTGCTGCTGTGGAGCGCAGACAAAATAGTCCATATTCAAAGAATGAACATTAAACTATCCCATTTGAGTCAGGAGAGGCAGAAGAGAAGCCAGCAGTTATCAATGTATTATAATTATCAGTCTACCAAGCAGTTAAATAGCCCAATTCCCAGTCATGAAAACGAATGTTGCTGCTTTACTGTTTCGGCATTAAAATAAACTTTTAATACTGGATATGGCTCCCTGAGGAAGTGAGGTGGAAGGAGGAAGAATAATTGTCCGGGAGATGGGAAGTCTGGGCTTCTCTGCTTGAGCTGCCTCCCTCATAACCCCACCTTGGATAAGTGGTTGAAGCTGGATGAATATTTCAGTTCATCATATAAGTTTGTACATTTTAAATAAATTTGTTAAGCTGGAAGTTTCACGTTAAACAATAACAACAAAAAGTGTTTTTTTTAAGGTCATGTTTTTATTAATAAAAAATATTCTGCTTCTAAAACGTATCTAAATGCTAAACTAACATTCACCCTACATGTTGCTAGACTTTTTTTTACAAATCTAAACAGAATATAATTCAGATGATAGAGAATGTAGAAGTGTGTTTACTGAACACAGACATAAACCAGGTGTATTTCAGTATATCTGTGTTTACTCTGCACTACAGCCTTCAGTACATGTCAGACATACTTAAGCTTGAATCCAAAACAGACCTTTCACACAGTATAAAGCAATAAAACACAATAACATCAGACATGATTAATATCTCACTTAGATTCACTTAGAAGGTCACTTCTTTACTTCAGGACAGCAGGTCTTGTAGGACTAATTCAGATTAGTCACATTTACTGTTCATGTGCAGTTTGTCTCTTATGTGTGTGTTTAGTTGCAGAACGTGAGTCCGTGTCCTTTTGGGAATGGGAGCGACTGTCTGAGCTGCAGGGAGGTCCAGGTAAGTCACCTGACTCACTTTTAAATTCATCAGGTTCATGTCACAATGTGCCCAGTAATGAGAGAATCAGACATTTCTCTACAATAGATTCCTGAGAAAAACAGGAATGTTTTAGTTGACAGTTTACTGTCCAAGTCTGCTGCACAGCTGAGAATTAAAAGGTTTGATGTGTAAAATCTGATCTGTGGCTTCTTTTCTCTGGTGACGTGGCCACATTGCAGCGTTTGTACATGTTGCTCTGCAGGAATGTAAAAGTATGTAGTTAAGTCGGTCGCTTTTCTGTGGAGGTGACCTTGTCCAGGTGACTGAGGTAGTTTTTAAAGAGGTGAATCCTAAAATGCATCAGATGTGTGTGATGTGTTTCTGTCTGCAGTCAGTGTGATGAATCTGCAGTGAGAGTGTGTGTGATGTGTTTCTGTCTGCAGTCAGTGTGATGAATCTGCAGTGAGAGTGTGTGTGATGTGTTTCTGTCTGCAGTCAGTGTGATGAATCTGCAGTGAGAGTGTGTGTGACGTGTTTGTGTCTGCAGTCAGTGTGATGAATCTGCAGTGAGAGTGTGTGTGATGTGTTTGTGTCTGCAGTCAGTGTGATGAATCTGCAGTGAGAGTGTGTGTGATGTGTTTGTGTCTGCAGTCAGTGTGATGAATCTGCAGTGAGAGTGTGTGTGATGTGTTTCTGTCTGCAGTCAGGGTCATGAATCTGCAGTGAGAGTGTGTGTGATGTGTTTCTGTCTGCAGTCAGGGTCATGAATCTGCAGTGAGAGTGTGTGTGATGTGTTTCTGTCTGCAGTCAGTGTGATGAATCTGCAGTGAGAGTGTGTGTGATGTGTTTCTGTCTGCAGTCAGGGTCATGAATCTGCAGTGAGAGTGTGTCTGATGTGTTTCTTTCTGCAGTCAGTGTGATGAATCTGCAGTGAGAGTGTGTGTGATGTGTTTCGGTCTGCAGTCAGTGTGATGAATCTGCAGTGAGAGTGTGTGTGATGTGTTTGTGTCTGCAGTCAGTGTGACGAATCTGCAGTGAGAGTGTGTGTGATGTGTTTGTGTCTGCAGTCAGTGTGACGAATCTGCAGTGAGAGTGTGTGTGATGTGTTTGTGTCTGCAGTCAGTGTCATGAATCTGCAGTGAGAGTGTGTGTGATGTGTTTGTGTCTGCAGTCAGTGTGATGAATCTGCAGTGAGAGTGTGTGTGATGTGTTTCTGTCTGCAGTCAGTGTGATGAATCTGCAGTGAGAGTGTGTGTGATGTGTTTGTGTCTGCAGTCAGTGTGATGAATCTGCAGTGAGAGTGTGTGTGATGTGTTTGTGTCTGCAGTCAGTGTGATGAATCTGCAGTGAGAGTGTGTGTGACGCGTTTGTGTCTGCAGTCAGTGTGATGAATCTGCAGTGAGAGTGTGTGTGATGTGTTTGTGTCTGTAGTCAGTGTGATGAATCTGCAGTGAGAGTGTGTGTGATGTGTTTGTGTCTGTAGTCAGTGTGATGAATCTGCAGTGAGAGTGTGTGTGATGTGTTTCTTTCTGCAGTCAGTGTGATGAATCTGCAGTGAGAGTGTGTGTGATGTGTTTGTGTCTGCAGTCAGTGTGATGAATCTGCAGTGAGAGTGTGTGTGATGTGTTTGTGTCTGCAGTCAGTGTGATGAATCTGCAGTGAGAGTGTGTGTGATGTGTTTGTGTCTGCAGTCAGTGTGATGAATCTGCAGTGACAGTGTGTGTGATGTGTTTGTGTCTGCAGTCAGTGTGATGAATCTGCAGTGACAGTGTGTGTGATGTGTTTGTGTCTGCAGTCAGTGTGACGAATCTGCAGTGAGAGTGTGTGTGATGTGTTTGTGTCTGCAGTCAGTGTGATGAATCTGCAGTGAGAGTGTGTGTGATGTGTTTGTGTCTGCAGTCAGTGTGATGAATCTGCAGTGAGAGTGTGTGTGATGTGTTTGTGTCTGCAGTCAGTGTGATGAATCTGCAGTGAGAGTGTGTGTGATGTGTTTGTGTCTGCAGTCAGTGTGATGAATCTGCAGTGAGAGTGTGTGTGATGTGTTTGTGTCTGCAGTCAGTGTGATGAATCTGCAGTGAGAGTGTGTGTGATGTGTTTGTGTCTGCAGTCAGTGTGATGAATCTACAGTGAGAGTGTGTGTGATGTGTTTGTGTCTGCAGTCAGTGTGATGAATCTGCAGTGAGAGTGTGTGTGATGTGTTTGTGTCTGCAGTCAGTGTGACGAATCTGCAGTGAGAGTGTGTGTGATGTGTTTGTGTCTGCAGTCAGTGTGACGAATCTGCAGTGAGAGTGTGTGTGATGTGTTTGTGTCTGCAGTCAGTGTCATGAATCTGCAGTGAGAGTGTGTGTGATGTGTTTGTGTCTGCAGTCAGTGTGATGAATCTGCAGTGAGAGTGTGTGTGATGTGTTTCTGTCTGCAGTCAGTGTGATGAATCTGCAGTGAGAGTGTGTGTGATGTGTTTGTGTCTGCAGTCAGTGTGATGAATCTGCAGTGAGAGTGTGTGTGATGTGTTTGTGTCTGCAGTCAGTGTGATGAATCTGCAGTGAGAGTGTGTGTGATGTGTTTCTGTCTGCAGTCAGTGTGATGAATCTGCAGTGAGAGTGTGTGTGATGTGTTTGTGTCTGCAGTCAGTGTGATGAATCTGCAGTGACAGTGTGTGTGATGTGTTTGTGTCTGCAGTCAGTGTGATGAATCTGCAGTGAGAGTGTGTGTGATGTGTTTGTGTCTGTAGTCAGTGTGATGAATCTGCAGTGAGAGTGTGTGTGATGTGTTTGTGTCTGTAGTCAGTGTGATGAATCTGCAGTGAGAGTGTGTGTGATGTGTTTCTTTCTGCAGTCAGTGTGATGAATCTGCAGTGAGAGTGTGTGTGATGTGTTTGTGTCTGCAGTCAGTGTGATGAATCTGCAGTGAGAGTGTGTGTGATGTGTTTGTGTCTGCAGTCAGTGTCATGAATCTGCAGTGAGAGTGTGTGTGATGTGTTTGTGTCTGCAGTCAGTGTGATGAATCTGCAGTGAGAGTGTGTGTGATGTGTTTGTGTCTGCAGTCAGTGTGATGAATCTGCAGTGAGAGTGTGTGTGATGTGTTTCTGTCTGCAGTCAGTGTGATGAATCTGCAGAGAGAGTGTGTGTGATGTGTTTGTGTCTGCAGTCAGTGTGATGAATCTGCAGTGAGAGTGTGTGTGATGTGTTTGTGTCTGCAGTCAGTGTGATGAATCTGCAGTGAGAGTGTGTGTGATGTGTTTGTGTCTGTAGTCAGTGTGATGAATCTGCAGTGAGAGTGTGTGTGATGTGTTTCTTTCTGCAGTTAGTGTGATGAATCTGCAGTGAGAGTGTGTGTGATGTGTTTGTGTCTGCAGTCAGTGTGATGAATCTGCAGTGAGAGTATGTGTGATGTGTTTCTTTCTGCAGTCAGTGTGACGAATCTGCATTGAGAGTGTGTGTGATGTGTTTCTTTCTGCAGTCAGTGTGACGAATCTGCAGTGAGAGTGTGTGTGATGTGTTTCTGTCTGCAGTCAGTGTGATGAATCTGCAGTGAGAGTGTGTGTGATGTGTTTGTGTATGCAGTCAGTGTGATGAATCTGCAGTGAGAGTGTGTGTGATGTGTTTGTGTCTGCAGTCAGTGTCATGAATCTGCAGTGAGAGTGTGTGTGATGTGTTTGTGTCTGCAGTCAGTGTGATGAATCTGCAGTGAGAGTGTGTGTGATGTGTTTGTGTCTGCAGTCAGTGTGATGAATCTGCAGTGAGAGTGTGTGTGACGTGTTTGTGTCTGCAGTCAGTGTGATGAATCTGCAGTGAGAGTGTGTGTGACGCGTTTGTGTCTGCAGTCAGTGTGATGAATCTGCAGTGAGAGTGTGTGTGATGTGTTTGTGTCTGCAGTCAGTGTGATGAATCTGCAGTGAGAGTGTGTGTGATGTGTTTGTGTCTGCAGTCAGTGTGATGAATCTGCAGTGAGAGTGTGTGTGATGTGTTTGTGTCTGCAGTCAGTGTGATGAATCTGCAGTGACAGTGTGTGTGATGTGTTTGTGTCTGCAGTCAGTGTGATGAATCTGCAGTGACAGTGTGTGTGATGTGTTTGTGTCTGCAGTCAGTGTGACGAATCTGCAGTGAGAGTGTGTGTGATGTGTTTGTGTCTGCAGTCAGTGTGATGAATCTGCAGTGAGAGTGTGTGTGATGTGTTTGTGTCTGCAGTCAGTGTGATGAATCTGCAGTGAGAGTGTGTGTGATGTGTTTGTGTCTGCAGTCAGTGTGATGAATCTGCAGTGAGAGTGTGTGTGATGTGTTTGTGTCTGCAGTCAGTGTGATGAATCTGCAGTGAGAGTGTGTGTGATGTGTTTGTGTCTGCAGTCAGTGTGATGAATCTGCAGTGAGAGTGTGTGTGATGTGTTTGTGTCTGCAGTCAGTGTGACGAATCTGCAGTGAGAGTGTGTGTGATGTGTTTGTGTCTGCAGTCAGTGTGATGAATCTGCAGTGAGAGTGTGTGTGATGTGTTTGTGTCTGCAGTCAGTGTGATGAATCTGCAGTGAGAGTGTGTGTGATGTGTTTGTGTCTGCAGTCAGTGTGATGAATCTGCAGTGAGAGTGTGTGTGATGTGTTTCCTGCTTTAGTTTCTGCTTAATGATTTCTGTGTTGCAGGAAATCCTCACAGCGTATTTGCGGTCTGTCGGGCTCGAGGTGGTGGACACCAGACCTCCTCCAGCTCTGCTTCATCCTCCCTCTCCTCCTATCCCTTCTCCTCCTCCTCTTTCTCCTCCCCCTCATCTTGCTATTCCTCCTCCTTCTCCTCATCTTTCGTCTCCTATTCATTCTCCTGCTGTTTTTCCTTTATCTTGCCCTTCTCCTCTTTCTAGTGTTTCTTCTTTTATCTGTTCTTTCTCCTTTTCCTGCCCCCCCTTCTTCTCCTCCTCCTTCTCCCCTCCTCTTTCTACTCCTCCTCTTCCTATTCATTCTCCTCCTCTTGCTCCTTTTCCTCCTTTATCTTACCCTACTCCCTCTTCTACCATTTCCTCTTTTATCTCTCCCCCTCCTCCTCCTTTATTTTACCCTCCTCCTTCTACTATTTCCTCTTTTTATCTCTCCTCTTCCTTCTCCTGCTCAACCACCTCCTCCTCCTCCTTTTCTTACTATTCTCCCCCCCTTCTCCTCCTCAGGTAGGTGCTGACAGTGAGGAACAGGTGAGAGTGGAGGGAACGGACAGATGTTCATTCTACTTTATCCATAAAGATGCTGATCAATGATGAAGATTTCACAACAACTGGAGCTAAATTCATTAAAATAAATCAATAAGCACATCGCTTCACCAGCGCTGAGGAGGCGGAAAACTTCATTAACAGACACGGTCAAAACGGGTGAACGACTTACGGGATAATATTCGTCCGCAGGACCGATGACAACTATGGGACGGGTGGACAGTATGAAGAACTGTTTGCGGGTGAGTGCTGAGCTGGCTCGGTCTGTTGCCTGGCAACGAGCAGCCGAGGGAGCACGTCTTTGGCTGGGTCGGGGCGCACCCCGCGGACCATAACCTGTTCTATGTCGTTTTCATTTTACCTGTTTATTTTTGTTGTTCTTTGGGACAAGAAGTGGCCAAAAGGCCCTCTTGAAGTTTCAGGGGGACACTTTAAGTTTAGTTTTTGTTCTTATTTTTGCATATATGTTTGTGCTAAAGGAAACGTAGACATGACAAAGAAATCTGTGATAGAGAGTGGCTTTTACTTTGTTATTTTTGACTGGGGCTATTGCAGTATGGTTATTTTCTTTTTATGGTTACAAAATGTATTAGAATTATAAGTTGGAATATAAAGGGGTGTGGAAGTCCTGCTAAGAGAGGGAAGATAATGGCGTATCTTAAGCATCACAAAGCAGATATTGCATTCATTCAAGAGTCTCATTTCGGAGCAGAAGAAGCTATGAAATTGAAATTTGGATGGTGGGGCATGTTTTTCATAGCTCCTTCTCCAGCAGACGTAATGGGGTCACTATATTGATACACAAGAATCTCAACTTTACTTTAATTAAACAAATGAAAGATAGTGAGGGTAGAATGATTTGTCTTCAGGCCAACATAAATGGTAGCAATATTATACTGTGTAATATTTATGCGCCAACTATTGGCCACCCCAATTTCTTTCATGAGGTAAATAAAATACTGGGGGACATGGAGGGGGATATTATCCTTGCAGGAGACTTTAATCAGGTCTGGGACGCCTTATTGATCGAAGCGTGTTTACCAGCCCATTAGTGCCTAAAGACAGGGCTGCAATCCATATGTTAAGTGAGGATAACGGTCTTGTAGATATCTGGCGGCTAACAAATCCAAGCGAAAGAGAGTATACTTTTTTCTCACACTGTCATAAATCCTACTCGAGAATTGACATGTTCTTGATATCAAACAACATTACTAAACAAGTTGCGTATTGCAAAATTAATGCAATAGCTCTGTCTGACCATGCCGCTATAGAGCTGGGGATTGATATAAATAACAACACAGAGAAGAGAGGGAGATGGAGACTAAACACGTCATTGTTGCATGATGAGACATTTACAGCATCTAGAAAAGAAGATCTTTTGCCCTTTTTAGACATAAATACGGGCAGTGTCGACAAAAGGTCGACTGAATGGGAAGCGTCAAAAGCATACATTAGGGGAAAAATCATATGCATCTAAAAAGAAGAAGGAGGATATAGGCAAAATCAAAGAATTAGAGACTCAAATTAGAGTGCGCGAAAGGGAACTGGCACAACATTTTTCGGATCAGTCATATCAGAACATTTGTGAACTCAAATTTGAACTTCAGGAAAAATATAACAAGAAGGTAGAATACGCTTTATTTAGGTTGGGGACATCCTTTTATGAAGAAGGGGGAAAAACGGGCAAACTGCTGGCCAGACAATTAAAACAACGGAATTCCAGCAACTTCATCGCAGCCATTAGAAAAGGGTGTACAACAATGACGGCAACCAAAGAAATTAATAAAGTTTTACAACAATATTATGAGGCATTGTACACCTCAGACATAAATCCCAAACAGGAAGAAATGACAGTTTTTTTTTTTTTTTACCAATTTGAATCTACCTAAATTGACTCCTGAACAGGTGGACCTATTAGGTGGTCCTATGACAGAGACTGAAATTAGGAAATCCATATCTAGTATGAAAAATGGGAAATCGCCCGGGTTAGACGGGCTTCCCGTTGAGTATTATAAGCAACTCTTGGACATCCTGGTTCCAGTGCTAAAGGAGGTATATAATGAAGTGTATACTTTACAGTCCCTACCCCCTACTTTTGGCGAAGCCCTGGTATCTGTTCTGCCAAAGAAGGATAAGGACCCTTTGCAACCCTCTAATTACAGACCCATTAGCTTACTCAATGTAGACTGCAAGATTTTAACTAAGATCTTAGCAACTCGCTTAGAGAAAGTATTACCGGTTATCACACACCCAGACCAAGTGGGCTTTATGAAAAATAGATCATGGACAGACAACATGAGGAGATTGATACACCTAATTAGCATTAACAGGGAAAAAAATGGTCCAATGGTTGCTCTTTCCCTCGACGCGGAGAAGGCTTTTGACCGTGTTCAGTGGGATTTTCTTTTTGCGGCACTGTCAAATTTTGGGTTTAATAACCACTTTATTACATGGGTTAAAACACTATATAACAGCCCCAGGGCGTCAGTCATAACCAACGGTGTAATATCGCCCTTCTTCAGTCTTAAAAGGGGCACGAGGCAGAGTTGCCCTCTTTCGCCTCTGCTTTTTAACATCTCGCTGGAACCGCTGGCTGTTGCTATAAGGGCGAACGCAGACATAAGGGGCGTAGAGGGGGGTGGCAAACAACATAAATTACTACTGTATGCGGATGACATTTTGGTCCTGTTAAAAGACCCAGATTACTCAACACCACATTTAATGGAAACAATACAATCATACTCAAATGTTTCAGGTTACAAAATTAACTGGACGAAATCTGAGGCCATGCCAATCACAGGCTTTTGTAATGGAAATACAATGACAAAATTCGGCTTTAAATGGATTCCTCGGGGGAATGAAATATTTAGGAATTTCAATAAGCAGGGAAATAGAAGAAATGCCTGTGTTAAATTTTGAACCAATTCTACAAAAAATAAAGACTAACCTGGACAAATGGGAAAAGATCAAACTTACACTGTGGGGGAAGGTGAATGTAATTAAAATGGTTGTGTCTCCACAGTTCAATTATACCTTAATGATGTCATTGTTCCCCCTGCAATATTTAGTCAATATGACACATTGATTAAGGAGTTTCTGTGGGAAAGGAAAAGACCCAGAATTAAGCTGGCTAAATTATGTGCACCTAGAGACAAGGGAGGTTAGGGGTTACCGGATCCAAGATTATATTATATTTCTTTTGAGATGGCAAAACTAGCTAAACTTTGGATGGGACAGTATGAATTGGATTGGACTATTATTGAAAAATATTTATCCTCCCCCTTCATACCTATTGAGTGCCTCTCTGAGTGCGGGTAGTACTACAAACCCTGTCATGTGACACTCACGGGACGTCTGGACAAAAGTGCACAGGTTGATTGGGTTGTCACAGTGTAAACAGTTGTATTCCTCCCCATGGCAAAACCCTTTAATTAGCATTGGGACAACACCAGTTTACTGGAAGGGCTGGCATAACCATGGTATATGTACGCTAGAAATACCTGCAGATCAGGAACTGTGTCAAGTCACTCAAACAGCAAAATGAAGAAAACCTCATTCTGGATTACTTCGCAAGGCCACCTCATCATCATCGCGCTTCCACTTTTTACAGAACAATCAGCTACGCCATCAGCAGTGACTGTAAAAATTTAAAGGTTTTGTGGGAAAAGGACATTGGGTGCGTGTTCGGTGATGAGGAATGGATGAAAATTGTTTCACAGACTGGAAAATACATAAGGGAATGTAAAGGTAAATTTACACAGTACAAAATTATGCAGAGATATTACTGGACACCAGTGAGACTGAACAGAATGGGTCTTAAAAGTGACTTTATGTGCTGGAAATGTCCAAAGGATGCAGGTACACTGATACATTGTCTGTGGGAATGTCCATTTATAAGACCTCTGTGGTTGATTATTGTACGAATCCTGAGTGATTGGTTGGGTGAAACAGTGCCACTCTGTCCAAGACTCTGTTTGCTTGGTGATAGAGGACGGATGTCTCATATATCAAGAGGGAAGTTTTCCGTTATTATAATTGGGATCTCTGTAGCAGCCAGGTTTATCCTTAAGCACTGGAAAACTCCAAAAACCCCACAAGTTAAGGAATGGGTCAACCTGGTGGTTAAAATGGCCTCATATGAGTGTATGCTCTACAAATTAAGTAGCAGGGACAACACTATTGCACCGGTCTGGGGACCATTTTGGTCTTACATTACTATAAGAGCCACCCAACAGGATGACTCCTGAAGGCTCCCTTACTGATGACTGTCTCATGTTTTTGTATCTGGTAGCTACTGTCACACCCCATGTTTGTTTGTTTATTTATTTACTTATTTATTTATGTTCACTTATGTTTTTATATATTTGTCTTATTTTATACGCGATAGCCCCTCATATGTCAAGGTCAATTTATGTCAACCTCTCCAATGTTAAAAGATGTTTAACAGAATGTTTTGTTACTCTGTCATGTAAAAAATGTTAATAAAAAAAAAAAAATCAATAAATCTGTTTTGTAAGAGCTCAGAGGTCAGGTTTAACAAAGTGTTAAATGTAGCAACAGATAAAATTAAATTCAAGTAAATCAACTTGAAACTAAAACAATAATTTAAGAAACAACAAACTTGTAGAGCATCAAGCAATAAATGAATGAAGTCGGAAAAGTGACAAAAATAACACTAAGGTAAAAAAAAACATGGTTTATTTAAAAAGATGAATAATTTGAAACGGTTTTGGTGATAAAGAATCATCTTGTAGCTGGTTAGATGAATCCCATCAAACAGGTGAACATGTCTCCCGTTCCCACTCTTTCCTATAATGGATGAAAGTGTGTATGTGTGTGTGAGCTGGTGGGCGGACGTCACCACAGCAGCTTGTTTCACATCTGTTCTGTGTGTTTGTGTCTACAGGTGAACTCTCTGCCAGTTCTCTGGCTCGTTGATGGGCAGCTAGTGGTCCCTCCTGGATACCTGTAAGTAAAAGACAAATCCTGATCAATGTTTAACATCAGCAGCTGAGCCTCTGTTTGTATGTCCACACCGTCTTCCTGCTGTTAAATGTGTGTGTCTGTCTCTGCAGGATGCCGGTGCACGACCCCCGCCCCGCTGCAACCACCCAGAGCGCCTGCTGCTCACAGTAAGTTTTCAATGGATGCTTTCACTCCAGATCTTCTTTTTTTCTCTCCTGATCTGTGCCAGTGGACCAGGTTTCTGCTTTGTTGCCTCAATATTTGTGTCCCATGGATAGTTAAGGTTTTTGAGATTGGAAGGATGTATACCGGGGCTATTCAATTCGGTCCTACGAGGGCCACAATCCAGCAGGTTTTCCATATATCCCTGTTTCAGCACACCTGACTCAAATTAATTAGTCATTGTGCAGAACTTGATTGGCTGTTAGATCCATTAATTTGATGCAGGTGTGTTGAAACAGGGATCTATGGAAAACCTGCTGGATTGCGGCCCTCGTAGGACCGCATTGAATAGCACTGATGTATACCATTCCAGACTAAAATCATAACAACAGATTGATTTTATACGTTTATTTTCGACCAGTCACCAATGCAATTTATCTGTGAAGCCATGCTGTTCCCCAGTAGCAAATGATGCTGTAACAAAAGGGGTCCTGTTACATCAACAAGGGTCCAGTAAAAGTAGTCCAGTAAAATAGTTGGTCCACAACAAGTCTTTTATCCATAAAAACTCATTGTAAGCGAAACATGAAGGATTTTAAGGTGCACTTTTTACCTTATTGTGAGTCACAATGGAAACACGAGTTCTCCTCTGACTGGTTTTTATTCTGTTTTGTGGCTGCAGGAAGAGGAAGTGAGATGACCACAGCGAGCCGCCATACGTTAAGAAGCCACCCAACGCTTCATGCTCTTTCTGAAGGAGCAGAGGGTGAGTGTGGTGGCTGAACTTGGCCACACCGGGAGCGCGGCAGTGAACACCATCTTGGGGGAGAGAGTAAGTAAACTTGATCTGCTAAGCATCCTGTGTTGATGCTGGTTTCTGATCTGAGAGGCTGACAGTACTTTGTGGTCTGTCCACAGTGGAAGTCCTTGTCCACCGAGCAGCAGGCCAAGTACTACCAGGAGGCCGACGCAGCGAGGCGCCGCCATGAGCAGCAGCACCCCCAGTGGTCCAACAGGGACAACTACGTACATACGTTGTGCTCAGACATGATCACCTCACTGCACTGATGCTGATGAAACGGTGACAGCAAAGAGTTTCTATCAGCTGGTATCAGAGGAAAAATCAAATGTCTCTTTTTCACTTTTTAGGGCCAGAAGAGGAAGAGGAGGCGTCAGGGGAGCACAGCTCCCAGCAGCTCTGGAGGTAACACAAGACTTCACAGCATGTGTCCCATAGGTCCAAAGGTCCCAGATTGTTAAAACGTTATTGTTGAACAACAGAGACACACGTTGAAGAAATCAGCTGATTGAAACTTTAAGATGAAGATCACAGTCAGGGTTAGAATTAAAATCTTTCTTGAAGTTGTTTCAGAAGGCTGATGGTGTTTTCGTGTTTTTGTGTTGCAGCTTCCTCTTCTCAGCCTGAGGGAGGGTCTGCAGCACCTGCCTCTGATGTCTGAGGTAAGCCCCACCTCCTGGTGGATCCTGCTAGGTCCTCCACTACTTCACCACCCCGAGCCCAGACACAGTTCACCCATTCAGCATCATACTGATTTTTGGCCCTTAAATCCTTAAAGATAGCCAGTCAGTTAGTTCCTCTGAATGGCAGGAACCTTGGAGTCATTCTTGACCAGGATTAGTTCTTTAGTTCTCACATCAAACACGTCTCTAGAGCAGCTATCTTTCATTTAGCATGCCATGCCATGCTATTTTTATTTATATAGCACTTTTAAAGAGTGCTACACAACAGGTAAAACACAGGACAGAAATAAAACACACTCTACAATTAAAAACTATATAAATGCTAAAAACATAGAAGATACAAACAAACTGAACGGACGGTAAAAGTAACGTCAACCTCTCATTGAGTTAAAAGCCAAGGAATAAAAGTGTGATTTCAAACTAGATCTAAAAACATCAACTGAGGAAGCTCGTTCCAGAGCTTCGGGGCCACAACAGAAAACCTTCTCAGTTTCCAGCAACATCTGCTCAGCTGACTGCAGGGAACAAGGAAATGTGTAGGTGCAGCAAGTTGGACAAAGATGAGGGCGCAAAACCATAAAAACACATAAAATTTCTTGAACTAGAATGGGTGGCAGGGCTTTTAGTTTTCATCCTGCTTTCTGTCTGTCTGGGGACAAAATGCTGACACACTTTCTGTTTTTAAGACAAAACTAAAAGTTTGGGTCCTTGATGAAGCTAATGTGTAATTTATTAACCTGATTGTTAATCAAATGATTGATCATAACATTTAAAATTCACTGAAAGTGTTTAATCATTGATGTTTCTTCTCTCTTGTGGGCAGACGAGTGGCCGTGGTCTTCCAGTGTGGTCCCAGAACGTAGACCAGAAGTTCTGGGACAAACAGACTGAAATCCTCCTCAGAGCCTCTTCATCCATTTTTTATTTCAATCTCATGATTAACTTTTGTATATAGTTCTGTTTGTAGTTCCATGTAAATAGTTCCATTTAAGGTTTAATGTTTGTTTTTCTCTTGTTTTTGTTGCTCTACAGTGCTGACCATCCAACTGTAGAACATCCACCTTACATCTCCACCTGCAGCCAATAACATCAGCTTGTGTTGACATCCACCTCAAGTCTCCATCTACAGCCAACAACATCGGCTTGTGTTAACATCCACCTCAAGTCTCCACCTGCAGCCAACAACATCGGCTTGTTTTAACATCCACCTCAAGTCTCCATCTACAGCCAACAACATCGGCTTCTGTTAACATCCACCCCATGTCTCCACCTATAGCCAACAACATCGGCTTGTGTTAACATCCACCTCAAGTCTCCACCTATAGCCAACAACATCGGCTTGTGTTAACATCCACCTCATGTCTCCACCTATAGCCAACAACATCGGCTTGTTTTAACATCCACCTCATGTCTCCATCTACAGCCAACAACATCGGCTTGTGTTAACATCCACCTCAAGTCTCCACCTGCAGCCAACAACATCGGCTTGTGTTAACATCCACCTCAAGTCTCCATCTTCAGCCAACAACATCGGCTTGTATTAACATCCACCTCAAGTCTCCATCTACAGCCAACAACATCGGCTTGTGTTAACATCCACCTCATGTCTCCATCTACAGCCAACAACATCGGCTTGTGTTAACATCCACCTCATGTCTCCACCTGCAGCCAACAATATCGGCTTGTGTTAACATCCACCTCAAGTCTCCACCTGCAGCCAACAATATCGGCTTGTGTTAACATCCACCTCAAGTCTCCACCTGCAGCCAACAACATCGGCTTGTGTTAACATCCACCTCAAGTCTCCACCTTCAGCCAACAACATCGGCTTGTTTTAACATCCACCTCAAGTCTCCATCTTCAGCCAACAACATCGGCTTGTGTTAACATCCACCTCAAGTCTCCACCTGCAGCCAACAACATCGGCTTGTGTTAACATCCACCTCAAGTCTCCATCTACAGCCAACAACATCGGCTTGTTTTAACATCCACCTCAAGTCTCCATCTGCAGCCAACAACATCGGCTTGTGTTAACATCCACCTCAAGTCTCCATCTGCAGCCAACAACATCGGCTTGTGTTAACATCCACCTCAAGTCTCCACCTTCAGCCAACAACATCGGCTTGTTTTAACATCCACCTCAAGTCTCCATCTACAGCCAACAACATCGGCTTGTGTTAACATCCACCTCAAGTCTCCATCTACAGCCAACAATATCGGCTTGTGTTAACATCCACCTCAAGTCTCCACCTACAGCCAACAACATCGGCTGGTGTTAACATCCACCTCAAGTCTCCACCTATAGCCAACAACATCGGCTTCTGTTAACATCCACCTCATGTCTCCACCTATAGCCAACAACATCGGCTTGTTTTAACATCCACCTCATGTCTCCATCTACAGCCAACAACATCGGCTTGTGTTAACATCCACCTCAAGTCTCCACCTGCAGCCAACAACATCGGCTTGTGTTAACATCCACCTCAAGTCTCCATCTTCAGCCAACAACATCGGCTTGTGTTAACATCCACCTCAAGTCTCCATCTACAGCCAACAACATCGGCTTGTTTTAACATCCACCTCTGTCTCCACCTGCAGCCAACAACATTGGCTTCTGTTAACATCCACCTCAAGTCTCCACCTACAGGCAACAACATTGGCTTCTGTTAACATCCACCACATGTCTCCACTTATAGCCAACAACATCGGCTTGTGTTAACATCCACCTCAAGTCTCCACCTATAACCAACAACATCGGCTTGTGTTAACATCCACCTCATGTCTCCACCTATAGCCAACAACATCGGCTTGTTTTAACATCCACCTCATGTCTCCATCTACAGCCAACAACATCGGCTTGTGTTAACATCCACCTCAAGTCTCCACCTGCAGCCAACAACATCGGCTTGTGTTAACATCCACCGCAAGTCTCCATCTTCAGCCAACAACATCGGCTTGTGTTAACATCCTCCTCAAGTCTCCATCTACAGCCAACAACATCGGCTTGTGTTAACATCCACCTCATGTCTCCATCTACAGCCAACAACATCGGCTTGTGTTAACATCCACCTCATGTCTCCACCTACAGCCAACAATATCGGCTTGTGTTAACATCCACCTCAAGTCTCCACCTGCAGCCAACAATATCGGCTTGTGTTAACATCCACCTCAAGTCTCCATCTACAGCCAACAACATCGGCTTGTTTTAACATCCACCTCTGTCTCCACCTGCAGCCAACAACATCGGCTTCTGTTAACATCCACCTCAAGTCTCCACCTACAGCCAACAACATCGGCTTGTTTTAACATCCACCTCATGTCTCCACCTATAGCCAACAACATCGGCTTGTGTTAACATCCACCTCTGTCTCCACCTGCAGCCAATAACATCAGCTTTCTGCCTCCACCTGCAGCCAACAACAACGGCGTTCTTCCTCCACCTACACCCAAAAACATCGGCTTTCTGCCTCCACCTGCAGCCAACAACATTGGCTACCTACCTCCACCTGCAGCCAACAACATCGGCTTGCTGCCACCACCTGCACCCAAAAACATCGGCTTTCTGCCTCCACCTGCAGCCAACAACATCAGCTACCTACCTCAACCTGCAGCCAACAACATCGGCTTGCTGCCTCCACCGACAGCCGACAACAACGGCTTTCTGCCTCCACCTGCAGCCAATAACATCGCCTTGCCGTCTTCACCTGCAGCCAACAACATCAGCTTTCTGTCTCCACCTGCAGCCAATAACATGGGCTTTCTGTCTCCACCAAAAATTCTTGTCTGTCTTCTATTTGATGAGGGAGGTGCTGATCAAAGCTTTGTGGTAATTGACATGTTCCTGTTTAAATTGGACTTTTTTTTAAACTGATTTCTCTCCTTTTGAGCAGGTTGAATCAGGGTAAGGCAGGCTGAAGCAGGGTAAAGTAGGTTCAAGTAGGGTGAAGCCGGGTGAAGCAGAGTGAAGCATGATAAGGCAGGGTGATGCAGGATGAAGCAGGGTGAAGCAGGGTGAAGCAGGATCAAGCAGGGTGAAATAGGGTGAAGCAGGATAAGGCAGGGTGAAGCAGGAACAAGCAGGGTGAAGTAGGTTGGTGCAGGTTCAGGTAGTGTGAAGCAGGAAAAAGCAGGATGAAGCAGGACTAAGTAGGGTGAAGCAGAGTGAAGCAGGATAAGGCAGGGTGAAGCAGGATGAAGTAAGGTGAAGCAAGGTGAAGCAGGAAGAAGTAGGGTTAAGCAGGGTGAAGCAGGTTCAAATAGGGTGAAGCAGGACCATGCCGAGTGAAATAGGAAGAAGCAGGTTCAAGTAGGGTGAAGCAGGTTGAAGCAGGATGAAGTAGGGTGAAGCAGGATAAAGCAGGGTGAAGCAGGAACAAGCAGGGTGAAGCAGGATGAAGTAGGGTGAAGCAGGATAAGGCAGGGTGATGCAGGATAAAGTAGGGTGAAGCAGGATGAAGCAGGATAAAGCAGGGTGAAGAAGGACCAAGTAGTATGAAGCAGGGTGAAGTAGGATAAGGCAGAGTGAAGCAGGATGAAGTAGGGTGAAGCAGTGTGAAGGGGGACCAAGTAGGGTGAAGCAGAGAGAAGCAGGATCAGGCAGGGTGAAGCAGGTTTTAGGTAGTGTGATGCTTTGTGAAGCAGGATAAGGCAGGGTGAAGCAGGATGAAGTAGGTTCAAGTAGGGTGAAGCAGAGTGAAGCAGGATAAGGCAGGGTGATGCAGGATGAAGTAGGGTGAAGCAGGGTGAAGCAGGATCAAGCAGGGTGAAGTAGGGTGAAGAAGGATAAGGCAGGGTGAAGCAGGAACAAGCAGGGTGAAGTAGGTTGGTGCAGGTTCAGGTAGTGTGAAGCAGGAAAAAGCAGGATGAAGCAGGACTAAGTAGGGTGAAGCAGAGTGAAGCAGGATAAGGCAGGGTGAAGCAGGATGAAGTAAGGTGAAGCAAGGTGAAGCAGGAAGAAGTAGGGTTAAGCAGGGTGAAGCGGGTTCAAATAGGGTGAAGCAGGACCATGCCGAGTGAAATAGGAAGAAGCAGGTTCAAGTAGGGTGAAGCAGGTTGAAGTAGGATGAAGTAGGGTGAAGCAGGATAAAGCAGGGTGAAGCAGGAACAAGCAGGGTGAAGCAGGATGAAGTAGGGTGAAGCAGGATAAGGCAGGGTGATGCAGGATAAAGTAGGGTGAAGCAGGGTGAAGCAGGATAAGGCAGGGTGAAGAAGGACCAAGTAGTATGAAGCAGGGTGAAGTAGGATAAGGCAGGGTGAAGCAGGATGAAGTAGGGTGAAGCAGTGTGAAGGGGGACCAAGTAGGGTGAAGCAGAGAGAAGCAGGATCAGGCAGGGTGAAGCAGGTTTTAGGTAGTGTGATGCTTGGTGAAGCAGGATAAGGCAGAGTGAAGCAGGATGAAGTAGGTTCAAGTAGGGTGATGCAGAGTGAAGCAGGATAAGGCAGGGTGATGCAGGATGAAGTAGGGTGAAGCAGAGTAAAGCAGGACCAAGCAGAGTGAAATAAAAAACCTGCTTCAGCCTTCTTCATCCTGTTTCACCCTACTTAAACCTGCTTCATCCTATTTCACTCTGCTTGGTCCTGCTTCACCCTGCTTCACCCTACTTCATCCTATTTCACTCGGCTTGGTCCTGCTTCACCCTGCTTCACCCTGCTTTTTCCTGCTTCACCCTACTTCATGCTGCTTCATCGTGCTTCATCCTGTTTCACCCTGCTTGGTCCTGCTGCACCCTACTTGAACCTACTTTATCCTGCTTCACCCTGCTTCACCCTACTTCATCCTGCATCACCCTACTTTATCCTCCTTCACCCTGCATCACCCTACTTTATCCTCCTTCACCCTGCTTCACCCTAATTGAACCTGCTTCATCCTATTTCACTCTGCTTGTTCCTGCTTCACTCTGCTTCACCCTACCTAAACCTGCTTCATCCAATTTCACTCAGCTTGGTCCTGCTTCACTCTGCTTCATCCTACTTGAACCTACTTCATCCTGCTTCACCCTGGTTTACCCTGCTTCACCCTACTTCATCCTGCTTCTACCTGTTTCATTCTGCTTCACCCTAATTCACCCTGCTTCATCCTGTTTCACCCTGCTTCACCCTACTTCATCCTGTTTCACCCTACTTCATCCTCTTTCACCCTGCTTCACCCTACTTAATCCTGCTTCACCCTGCTTGTTCCTGCTGCACCCTACTTGAACCAACTTTATCCTGCTTCACCCTGCTTCACCTTACTTCATCCTGCATCACCCTACTTTATCCTCCTTCGCCCTGCTTCACCCTAATTGAACCTGCTTCATCCTATTTCACTCTGCTTGGTCCTGCTTCACTCTGCTTCACCCAGCTTCACCCTACTTCATGCTGCTTCATCCTGCTTTATCCTGTTTCACCCTGCTTGGTCCTGCTTCACCCTACAATAACCAATTTCATCCTCCTTCACCCTGCTTCACCTTACTTCATCCTGCATCACTCTGCCTTATCCTGCTTCACCCTACTTTAACCAATTTCATCCTCCTTCACCCTGCTTCACCCTAATTGAACCTGCTTCATCCTATTTCACTCTGCTTGGTCCTGCTTCACTCTGCTTCACCCTGCTTCACCCTACCTAAACCTGCTTCATCCAGTTTCACTCAGCTTGGCCCTGCTTCACCTTACTTGAACTTGCTTCACCCTGCTTCACCCTACTTCATCCTGCATCAATCTGCCTTATCCTGCTTCACCCTGCTTCACCCTACTTAAACCTGCTTCACCCTGCTTGTTCCTGCTGCACTCTACTTGAACCTACTTTATCCTCCTTCACCCTGCTTCACCCTACTTCAAAGCCGATGTTGTTGGCTGCAGGTGGAGGCAGAAAGACGATGTTGTTGGCTGCAGGTGGAGACTTGAGGTGGATGTTAACACAAGCCGATGTTGTTGGCTGAAGATGGAGACTTGAGGTGGATGTTAAAACAAGCCAATGTTGTTGGCTGTAGATGGAGACTTGAGGTGGATGTTAACACAAGCCGATGTTGTTGGCTGTAGATGGAGACTTGAGGTGGATGTTAAAACAAGCCGATGTTGTTGGCTGCAGGTGGAGACTTGAGGTGGATGTTAACACAAGCCGATGTTGTTGGCTGTAGATGGAGACTTGAGGTGGATGTCAACACAAGCTGATGTTGTTGGCTGCAGGTGGAGATGTAAGGTGGATGTTCTACAGTTGGATGGTCAGCACTGTAGAGCAACAAAAACAAGAGAAAAACAAACATTAAACCTTAAATGGAACTATTTACATGGAACTATAAACAGAACTATATACAAAAGTTAATCATGAGATTGAAATAAAAAATGGATGAAGAGGCTCTGAGGAGGATTTCAGTATGTTTGTCCCAGAACTTCTGGTCTACGTTCTGGGACCACACTGGAAGACCACGGCCACTCGTCTGCCCACAAGAGAGAAGAAACATCAATGATTAAACACTTTCAGTGAATTTTAAATGTTATGATCAATCATTTGATTAACAATCAGGTTAATAAATTACACATTAGCTTCATCAAGGACGCAAACTTTTAGTTTTGTCTTAAAAACAGAAAGTGTGTCAGCATTTTGTCCCCAGACAGACAGAAAGCGGGATGAAAACTAAAAGCCCTGCCACCCATTCTAGTTCAAGAAATTTTATGTGTTTTTATGGTTTTGCGCCCTCATCTTTGTCCAACTTGCTGCACCTACACCTTTCCTTGTTCCCTGCAGTCAGCTGAGCAGATGTTGCTGGAAACTGAGAAGGTTTTCTGTTGTGGCCCCGAAGCTCTGGAACGAGCTTCCTCAGTTGATGTTTTTAGATCTAGTTTGAAATTACACTTTTATTCCTTGGCTTTTAACTCAATGAGAGGTTGGCGTTACTTTTACCGTCCGTTCAGTTTGTTTGTATCTTCTATGTTTTTAGCATTTATATAGTTTTTAATTGTAGAGTGTGTTTTATTTCTGTCCTGTGTTTTACCTGTTGTGTAGCACTCTTTAAAAGTGCTATATAAATAAAAATAGCATGGCATGGCATGCTAAATGAAAGATAGCTGCTCTAGAGACGTGTTTGATGTGAGAACTAAAGAACTAATCCTGGTCAAGAATGACTCCAAGGTTCCTGCCATTCAGAGGAACTAACTGACTGGCTATCTTTAAGGATTTAAGGGCCAAAAATCAGTATGATGCTGAATGGGTGAACTGTGTCTGGGCTCGGGGTGGTGAAGTAGTGGAGGACCTAGCAGGATCCACCAGGAGGTGGGGCTTACCTCAGACATCAGAGGCAGGTGCTGCAGACCCTCCCTCAGGCTGAGAAGAGGAAGCTGCAACACAAAAACACGAAAACACCATCAGCCTTCTGAGACAACTTCAAGAAAGATTTTAATTCTAACCCTGACTGTGATCTTCATCTTAATGTTTCAATCAGCTGATTTTTTTAACGTGTGTCTCTGTTGTTCAACAATAACGTTTTAACAATCTGGGACCTTTGGACCTATGGGACACATGCTGTGAAGTCTTGTGTTACCTCCAGAGCTGCTGGGAGCTGTGCTCCCCTGACGCCTCCTCTTCCTCTTCTGGCCCTAAAAAGTGAAAAAGAGACATTTGATTTTTCCTCTGATACCAGCTGATAGAAACTCTTTGCTGTCACCGTTTCATCAGCATCAGTGCAGTGAGGTGATCATGTCTGAGCACAGCGTATGTACGTAGTTGTCCCTGTTGGACCACTGGGGGTGCTGCTGCTCATGGCGGCACCTCGCTGCGTCGGCCTCCTGGTAGTACTTGGCCTGCTGCTTGGTGGACAAGGACTTCCACTGTGGACAGACCACAAAGTACTGTCAGCCTCTCAGATCAGAAACCAGCATCAACACAGGATGCTTAGCAGATCAAGTTTACTTACTCTCTCCCCCAAGATGGTGTTCACTGCCGCGCTCCCGGTGTGGCCAAGTTCAGCCACCACACTCACCCTCTGCTCCTTCAGAAAGAGCATGAAGGCGTTGGGTGGCTTCTTAACGTATGGTGGCTCGCTGTGGTCATCTCGCTTCCTCTTCCTGCAGCCACAAAACAGAATAAAAACCAGTCAGAGGAGAACTCGTGTTTCCATTGTGACTCACAATAAGGTAAAAAGTACACCTTAAAATCCTTCAGGTTTCGCTTACAATGAGTTTTTATGGATAAAAGACTTGTTGTGGACCAACTATTTTACTGGACTACTTTTACTGGACCCTTGTTGATGTAACAGGACCCCTTTTGTTACAGCATCATTTGCTACTGGGGAACAGCATGGCTTCACAGATAAATTGCATTGGTGACTGGTCGAAAATAAACGTATAAAATCAATCTGTTGTTATGATTTTAGTCTGGAATGGTATACATCAGTGCTATTCAATTCGGTCCTACGAGGGTCGCAATCCAGCAGGTTTTCCATATATCCCTGTTTCAACGCACCTGCATTAAATTAATGGATCTAACAGCCAATCAAGTTCTGCACAATGACCAATTAATTTGAGTCAGGTGTGCTGAAACAGGGATTTATGGAAAACCTGCTGGATTGCAGCTCTCGTAGGACCGAATTGAATAGCCCCGGTATACATCCTTCCAATCTCAAGAACCTTAACTTTCCATGGGACACAAATATTGAGGCAACAAAGCAGAAACCTGGTCCACTGGCACAGATCAGGAGAGAAAAAAAGAAGATCTGGAGTGAAAGCATCCATTGAAAACTTACTGTGAGCAGCAGGCGCTCTGGGTGGTTGCAGCGGGGCGGGGGTCGTGCACCGGCATCCTGCAGAGACAGACACACACATTTAACAGCAGGAAGACGGTGTGGACATACAAACAGAGGCTCAGCTGCTGATGTTAAACATTGATCAGGATTTGTCTTTTACTTACAGGTATCCAGGAGGGACCACTAGCTGCCCATCAACGAGCCAGAGAACTGGCAGAGAGTTCACCTGTAGACACAAACACACAGAACAGATGTGAAACAAGCTGCTGTGGTGACGTCCGCCCACCAGCTCACACACACATACACACTTTCATCCATTATAGGAAAGAGTGGGAACGGGAGACATGTTCACCTGTTTGATGGGATTCATCTAACCAGCTACAAGATGATTCTTTATCACCAAAACCGTTTCAAATTATTCATCTTTTTAAATAAACCATGTTTTTTTTTACCTTAGTGTTATTTTTGTCACTTTTCCGAATTCATTCATTTATTGCTTGATGCTCTACAAGTTTGTTGTTTCTTAAATTATTGTTTTAGTTTCAAGTTGATTTACTTGAATTTAATTTTATCTGTTGCTACATTTAACACTTTGTTAAACCTGACCTCTGAGCTCTTAGAAAACAGATTTATTGATTTTTTTTATTAATATTTTTTACATGACAGAGTAACAAAACATTCTGTTAAACATCTTTTAACATTGGAGAGGTTGACATAAATTGACCTTGACATATGAGGGGCTATCACGTATAAAATAAGACAAATATATAAAACATAAGTGAACATAAATAAATAAGTAAATAGATAAACAAACAAACATGGGGTGTGACAGTAGCTACCAGATACAAAAACATGAGACAGTCATCAGTAAGGGAGCCTTCAGGAGTCATCCTGTTGGGTGGCTCTTATAGTAATGTAAGACCAAAATGGTCCCCAGACCGGTGCAATAGTGTTGTCCCTGCTACTTAATTTGTAGAGCATACACTCATATGAGGCCATTTTAACCACCAGGTTGACCCATTCCTTAACTTGTGGGGTTTTTGGAGTTTTCCAGTGCTTAAGGATAAACCTGGCTGCTACAGAGATCCCAATTATAATAACGGAAAACTTCCCTCTTGATATATGAGACATCCGTCCTCTATCACCAAGCAAACAGAGTCTTGGACAGAGTGGCACTGTTTCACCCAACCAATCACTCAGGATTCGTACAATAATCAACCACAGAGGTCTTATAAATGGACATTCCCACAGACAATGTATCAGTGTACCTGCATCCTTTGGACATTTCCACAATTAGTAGTTTTTTCGTTTCGATGTACAATCCTTCAACGAAATTGTAGGAATACTACGTTTCGGATTGTTGCTACAGTGGTTGCTACGGACGCTATTAACAACAACATTAACAACAAACCGGAAGAAATGTAAATGGTGCGTCATGGACTGAGTTCCTCTTCAACCTGGTTACTGCTTATTTTATTTTTTATTGTGTATTTTTTAGTAACTCAATTGAAAATATGCTTGTGGCACTTTATGTGTGATATGTGTTCTGTACCTTTGTTTGCACTGATAGAATAATTAAAAATTAAATAAAACTAATAGAAAATACGGGATTTATTTAGGGACTTAAGCAATGTGAAAATACAACATTCTAAAATCCAAAAAGTCGTCAGAACCACTGAACTATGTGTGCTGTATAACATTTATTCAAAATAACTTACAATTCTTACTGTTTGATCCCTGTTGCTTGTTCATGTGCCATTCATGTATGTCTCATAGTGTACAGAGCAACATTTATTGAAGTTGTTTTTTAAGTGATTTGTTCATTTTATTAGGCTATTATTATTATTATTATTATTATTATTATTATTATTATTATTATTATTATATTCCTTTAAATTCTAAAGTATTTATATACCTCAGGCCTCGTGTTTAAAAACCGTGTAATGGAATTGTAAATAACGTTATTTGATAAAAGGTTTCCATGATTTATGTGATTTTACTATAATTATCATATCATTATTCGTAAATGTGTTAAACTGACAAAAACATACATCTTAAGGGTGTTGAATCATAAATCTTACTAATAGAGGAAATGACCGATAAAAATATAGTGGGCGCATGACAGTGACGTACGCTCAAGATGTAATTAAATCGACATTCACTTTCAACCTAACTTCACTCGATAATTACTGATATATTATTAAATGAAAAAAACCTAACTTAAATCTGTGGTAATAAAATATATTATTTAAGGAATTTAAGCAGTAACCCATTTAACAAAGCCCACTATCTGCTGTTAGATGCAAGTGCTGGTGACATGCGCAACTTCACAACGACGCTCACGCCCCCTGCCTACTTACACACCTGGAGCGCGAACCAGAGGGGTATTGCACGAAACCAAGATAAGCGATTAAGCCGGGATATGTTGGTTATCCTGGCTGAATTTAGCCCTAAGTCGGCTGCATGAAAGCAGCTCAAACTAATCCCGGCCAAGTTACTGTGGTGATTTATCCGCTGCAGCTAGCCTGCTCCAGACCAGGCTAACTGCTCAGGCTAAGATTAATCCTAGCGAGTCACCTGCATGTCCAACGTCAATTCTGTGAGGAATTAATGTGTTTTACAGCATGTCCATGGTCTTCCTAAGTATGGCGCGTCATTTTAATCATCCAGTATTAAAATATTACATATACAGTCACTGTACATTTAATCCAAATCTGTTCGTAATCGCAACAGCCTTTTTATATGGATTCGAGTTGTAGTATTATTACTCTATTCTATTCTACAGTCATTTAGCAGACGCTTTTATCCAAAGCGACTTACATTTGAGAGTAAGAACAACACAAGCATGAATTCAAACAAGATGGGACGTCATCATTAAGTGTTAGTCAGACCGCTTTTGAGTCCAGTTAGACCCAGGTGCTGTCGTGTAGTGCTAGTGCAGTGCATATATATATATTTTTTAGTCATTTTATTTAAATACAGGATCACGATTTCATCACACAATATCAACTTGGTCATAAGTGCATGATTTCATCAAGTGTTATATTGCTATGCTAATGAAGACTGCTCGTCAAATTGCTGTCAGAGGTTTTATAAATATGTGTTTTATTGCAGTAATTGAGATTACAAAACACAGCTGATGAGAATTTGATGTATCTTGATCAGGAGATGTGGAAAAATTGGCTTTCAGGCAAAAACATCTCTGGACGCTGACTTGAATAATAAAAAGAAGTTTATTACAAAAGTTCAGACATCAAAACAGATTTCTGCAGCAAAATCTGGAGGTCCCAAAGCCAGAACCAAGACCTAAAGACCTGATGTGTCATTCTGTCTTATATAGGGTTTAAACAAAGAAAATTCCTCAGTCCTGTGTCCTCCAGTCATAGAGTTTGCCTATAGGATGCTCATTTGCATGGAATGCATGTTCTTGTGTCAATCCAGTCTGTGGGACAGAGAACCTTATATGGTAAAAACTTAAGTGTGTACGATACAAATGCTATGCTTAGATACCTCAGTTTCAAAGGTGTTTTCAATTTAATCTGTGACGAGGGCAATGTAGAATATTCAGGTCCAACTCCCCTTCACCTGTTCCCTCTTCATAATGGCTTGCCCTTTTTCGGAGGATGTGCTGGACGAGGAAGCCCGCATCCTCAGAAGAGCATTCAGACGTGAACGAGTCTTCAGGGACAGGTCAGATCCCCTGGCCTTTGGAGATGACTATGTCATTGAAAGATACAGATTTTCGGGTGATGGACTAAGATATTTATGTAGGCTGCTGAGTCCAAAAACACAGCACCAGACAGCGTGAAGCCATGCCCTCACTGTACCACAGATGATCTGTGTCACATTGAGATGGCTTGCGAGTGGGAGCTTCCTTTATTCTGTTGGGGATGCAGAGAACCTCAATAAAGGAACCATTTGCCGGACAATCAGATGCGTTTGTCTGGCGCTGAAATCATTCAGCAATATATTCATCACCTTCCCTGGCCACAGAAGACACCTCTACATCAAGGAGGAGTTTTACAAGATTGCAGGTAACCTCAATTTTAATGTGCACCCATTAGTTTCTAAGTATATCTGTCACAGTTGGATACTCACTATTTTTTGTTACAGCTTTCCCTAACATCATTGGGGCAGTGGATTGCACACACATAAGAATCAGACGCCCCTCAGGTGAACATGAGGGAGATTAACAGGAAATCCTTCCACAGCATCAATGTTCAGGTAAGAGTGATTTGTGGTTATGACCTACATGAATCTGTTCTGTGCATTTAATGACCTTAATAGGCTACAACTAAATATTTCAGATGATCTGTGATGCTGACTGCCTTGTGAGCAATTTAGAGGCAAAGTGGCCTGGCTCAGTGCATGACTCTAGAGTCTTTCCGGCTAGTCCAATTTATGAGAGACTTTCACAAGGTAGCCCACACATTTGTACTGTAAGCACCTTGGACATTGTGTGTGTAACTCTGTTTTCTAAATTATATTTTGTATTATCAGGTGAATTCTCTGGTGTGCTGCTGGGAGATAAAGGATACGCCTGTGAGTCATTCCTCTTGACTTGCAGATCCCCAAACCCCACCACAGCAGGCCTACAACCATGCACACACCAAGACAAGGGCTCGAATCGAGATGACCTTCGGCCTTCTGAAATCTCGGTTTCAGTGCCTGCACCACCTGAGGATTTCCCCGGACAGAGCCTGTGATGTTATTGCTGCATGCGTAGTGCTGCATAACATTGCAGGCCTAAGAAAGGAGAACCCCCCCGAGTGGCTGTTGATGTTGACTGGGAAAATGCTCCCATCTTCCCGGACAACATTAATGGCAGACTTGTCAGGGAGCAATATATTGCAAGTTTCTTCACTTAATTTTTGGATTTAGCCCCTTTATTTAATAAAAGAGCTTTTCCTGTGTGAGCATTTTGTTTAGTACTGGTGGTTCTTTGAAATTCTTTTACATTCATGAAAAGAGGACGGACACCAATGTTCTAGTTTTTTTTATTTTTTTTTTTTATTAAGGAGTCATTTGTCGTGGTTGCTTGGATCCTACGACAGCAAAACTAACAAGGATTAAAACACTGTATTGCAGATATGGTTACTGTGTGCATTGAAACACTCACTTCTCTTTCTAGTTTCTGGATTTCCAGGTCCAGTTTTCTGAGTGTCCGGCGTTTAATCTCTAGATCCAGCTCTATTTCTTGGAGCTTTCTCTTTTTGAGTCAGCTTTTAACATCTGCCAGCTCCATCTCTCTCTCCAGGTGCCCTGAATAAAGCGTTCTGACAGTTTGTGAAGTCTGTAAAGGAAATGTCAGTTAGCACAGCAGGATTTGTGCATAACGTAGATTTACTTTAGCCAATACTCACAATGTTACCAGGCCGCTTAGGAGACCGTGCAGCATCCGGGTCCTGCTACACATTTTCTATTAGCACCACATCACTGACTTCATATCCTTCATGGAATAAATAAGCAGGCCAATCCCATAAAACTGACATGCCTCAAGCCTTCTGGACTCCACCGACACAGTCTCCTCATCTGCAGACGTGCATTCTGCAGCTGCAGATGTGTCTTCCCCCTGCCGTATACATGCAGCGAGAGGACTCGGATTAAGATTTCACAGAACATACCAAGCCTGTGATTTTGAGACACTGTACTAACCGGATCATCTTCTGGTGGCTCCAAAAGTGTAATTGTGTTCCCAGACACTGCAAGGTTATCCAAAGTCAGACACTGTATTATATTTGATTGTGTTCCATGTGCAGTAGAATTGCAGTACTTTGTGTACCTTGTATGAAGAGGACAGTTTCTGTGGCTGGGACAGAGTCAGTTATTGTCCCTCCCTGGATCCCCTCCATCACTGGCCTCCCTTTATTTAAATGGAGGCCAGTTCCTCTGCTGGAGTCACATCCTGGCTTGGTGGGCCGCCCCCTGTGCCAGTTTATAGGCCTTTTTTTAACTGCTACAATCATACAGTCATTGAACATGTCAGCAGACACCTCATCTATTCACCTCATTTGTTCACGGTTATCTACTTTGGAGTCACTTACCAGCCTGCAAAATGTTCTTATATTTAATTTTTTCTTGCTGCCAGGTCCTTTTATGGCCAGACAGGTTTGTTCTTTATGAAGGACAGAAAGATAAAATAGATAAAAACGTTACATGAGGAAAATAGATTAAATGACACATTGTGGATAATTGTTTGCACCTAATCATACTCTACATTTCCTGAGTAACATGCACCTGCTTGTCACTCTTAAAGTATACAACAGTTAGTGGATTTGAAAAGTAATCCTTTAATTGTAGCCTAATTATGACAGTTCCAGTGGAGCACTGTTTATTAATTGTACAGTTTTTGACCACTTACGCATTGAGCCGGTCGGATATTGTCTGCCAGGCTCTCTCGCGTTCTTTACTTATGGCATTGGTTTTGCCTTTGTTCCTTATAATATCCTTAACTTCGTCAGAGAACTCCGTCAGGAGCTGTTGTTCAGCGGCCGTGACGTAGGACGCGCGACTTTTATCCATTTCCCCATCGGTGATTCTGTGAGCGATCGCGAGGTCTGCTTCAGTATGCCGTGCACACGCACTTATCCCAACTATCTTCACCTGGCTTAACCTAGCCGCACCTTCTCATCCTGGCTCAGCAAACGTGCAACCATATGTATTTCTTGCTAATGTGTTCTTGGATGAATGCAAGGTAGGCAATGCTTTCAGGATCACGATATCTCCGTATAAATTGATGAAGTGATGATGTTCATTATGTAACACTCGCATGTCTCATGATGGGTTTTGTTTTCTTTTTAACGTAAATAGACTGCAGAAGTCTCGGAAACAGGCCCGGAGAAATTTGTTTGGCTCGAAGAGGACGAGGAAGGTAATCCTCTCCCAAAAAGGAGTAGAACGGGGGAGGAGCGCAAACGTGGTTCATCCACAGGTGAGTTTTCTTCCCCAATGCTTTTTCTGGTCACTTTGTCGAAATAATGACGCCTTTTTGGGGGGGGGGGGGCTCGTCATTTTATTTATGCATGACATAATAATGGAACAAAAGTCAATCAACTAAATCAGTACTTGGTTGATTCTTATGTTTGTGTGTGTAGGTATGTATGTACGTACATAAAAGCTCAGGTGTTCCTATTGTTGTATATGTTAGGATCTTAACCCCCCCCCCCCTAAAAGTCAAACTAGGGACAAGAGCTGGAGATTATGAATAGCTTTGTTTAGACTTCCTGTATCCACTGCTCTTTAGACTTTGTTTACAGGTTATCAATCCATGCTTTTTACAGAAAGTTGTATCATATTGTCCTTTTCAAACAAATTTCGACACTCCAACAGTCACCTACAGAAGCACGGACCCATCATGTGCTCCATCTTCTAGTGGACAACAGAGAATGACTGGGACCATTCAAGACATAGGTAGATTAGTAGCCAGTGTTCATTATTTTTATTATCAGCTACTTTGTACCTATCCCCAAACCCTGCCCTTGTTTTCAAGGCTCTCTCATCCAAGAAGTACAAGCTCTTTTGGGACCTTCTGAAGACCCAGCCCCCTCACATTGGAAGGATAGGAAAGCTTCCACATTGGAAAAGTGGACTGTATTGAGACCTTTTATGGTTAATCAGATGTTGTTATCTGAGAAGCCTAAAGATACGACTTGCCACCACTGTAGAGCCAAGGTTGCAGTTGTGATGTGTCACGATTGTTTGCCAAGACCACTGCATTGTACAGCCTGTGACCTTGCTATACACGACTCCCTAGTGCTCCATAACAGATCATCCATGGTAGAGGGATTTTACAGGCCACTGCCACCAACCACTCACATCAGGGAAGAAGAGGGAGGAAAATTCTCCTACCATGAAAGAGGTCATTTCTGTGTTCAACATCACATGGGCCTAGTAAAATCTGTACAATGTCTAAGTCCAACAGGGGATGTTGGGTTAGGTAGCTGTATTTGAAGTTTTTCCTCATTGAGGGGAAAAAAACACCTTCAATGGTAAAGTTTAAATATAATTTTCATAAGTGGAATTTAAAATATTTGTTTACTTCTTTCCAAGAGTGCTTTTTGCCAGTAATTCTTCCATGCTGTGGCTGCTCCACTGGGCAGACAACTGTTTCTTCAGGAAAGGAAGTTATTCTGATTGGAATAAATGGTACAATTTTGTCCTTTTTTATTTTTATTTATTTATTTAAAAAAAAATTTCTTTGCAAATAAACAATCCAACCTTTCATCTTTTTTTCAGGGCGATACAATCTGTCTCTTCCAACTGTCTCCTGCTCCTGTGGACAGACTTGGAATGTAAGTATTAGTGATCTGGTTGAAAGTGGCCATTGGCCAGCCACAGTCCATTTTGAGACTTTGTACACAGTGGATCTGTTTACTACATATGAAGATCTCAAGATTACTGCACCAGGAATGTCACGGCAAGCTTTTGTTAGCATGCTTGAACAGCGCACCAAACTCTTTGGTCGGGTGAGATAATCATCATTCAACATCATTGAAGCAATTGTCTACTACCTTGACTTTTAATATGTATTTATATGGTTTCATGGCCTGGTTTTGTTTTTTGTTTTTTTTTACTCTTTTCTATCAGAGTGGTAAGATATGTGGAGACATCATGCAGAAATCATTCTTGGAATGGTCTTATGCAAAATTTGAGGTTGAGAGGCTGTCTCAGGTGAATCACTTTCAGTGTCCTGCATGCACACCCTCCATGTCGGCTGTTGCAGTGGATGGTAACCGCAAGCTTTACCGCTTTAAGAGCCAACCAGGGTGGGTCAAATTCTTGTCCACTTAAATTGTAGATTGCCATAGATGTAACCTTCTGTACGTTTAACCCCTATTTTGCTTCTTTTAGACCTAATGGATTTTTTGAAGGTGTGTTTCTGGCCAAGGATGCTGAGGTGACCTCCTTTGTTGACTACATCCATGGGGCAACACGACATGTAAAGTTTATTTCCAATTTTTGTTTTTTATAAATTATACACTGTCTGCATATCTGTATTGTATTTACCCCATACAACATGATATTACCAATGGTTAAATTTTAATGTACACCACTTTGCTCTGTGTACATCTGTTTGTCTTCATCTGTATAAGAATCCCAGTAAAGGGAGGTGTGGTGCAGGCGAGTGGGTGGCAGCACGAGAGTCCTCTAACAAGTCTGCAGGCAAAGTAGATGAGGAAGGTGTCGAGGTTGCTGTCTGCCGCCATGGGATTTTACTGAAGGGACTGAATATGTTCCGTGGAGAGATATTTGCATATCCCTTATATCTCCAGAAACAGCTTGCTTCACAGAATGTGCAGTTCTTCCGCTCTGATGTGGTATGCAGATATTGGCCATATTTGCAGAGGGTCGTGGGCTACTGTCCTGAGTTAGAAGACCTGTTAAACATGCGTCCCTTTCTCTCAATCATGCATGCTAAAGCACATTCCTGGATGTGTGAGGTAATTGCCAATGACTTATTTCTCATTAGCACCTTTGGACCTCTTCCAACCCCCTGTCTTCCAAAAGGTAACATACAAATTTGTTGTAGTTGTAATGGGGAGGACGAAATCAAGAGGGAGCAGGAACAACAATAGGAGAGGAGGTTGAACAGGTGAACATCTTCCTCTCTCGAGCAGCCATATGTTCCAAGTACATGTCAAAAGCTGGTAAATATTTTTTTTTATGCATCTAACTTATTTAGTTTTGATTTCCTGGCCTAATAGGTGTTGTGTATTAAGTCCGCACAGACATCCTTACCATTCAGGCCAGTGGCTGGAACAAGCGGAAGGCAGAAAACCTTGACCGGACATTGGCCAAACGATACATTAAGGTAAAGACTAGACCAGTGTTTTTTATGATGCAAAGACTTTTGCCTAATTTGGCTAAGCAATTTGTTACTCCAATATTGATTTTGACAGACTGTACAAAAGATTTCTGAGGCATCTGAGGATCTTGATAAGCTGACTAAAGAGCTGTCGATACAGGAAGACACAGTCCAGCAATGGGTGTCTGATGTTCAGGAGTGGACTGCAGGTACTGTGGAAAACTGTCATTTATGAACAATTCAAAGAGTCATTTTTCTCTGTTCTTGTGAAAGTGCTGTTAAAAGAGTGATTGTGAACTTGGTGTGAAATTATTTTGTTTGTTTTCTTATCCATCTCCACAAGGAACAACCAGTCAAAATGACCTGGAGAAAACCACTGAAGGGCTGTACCTGAGCATCAAGCAGAGAAAATACCAGCTGTATCGTCAGGCTGGTGGGGGGGGGGGGCACACCACAAATATTTTTGTTTTAATGACATGGGGGGCATTTAGTGCATTAATTTTTTTTTTTTTTTTCCTTAAATTGGTGTTCACTAATCTGTAAGTGGGTAAGCTTATACAAATGTTATAGGATGTGTGTGTGTGTGTTTTAACATTCTAGATGGCAACAAGCGGAGACATCAACTAAGGAAAAAGATTGCTGAAGAAAAGAGAGCTTTAGGAGATGCCATCACAAAGCGTAATGCTGCTATGTGGGAAACTGACAAACTACCTCTTCCGAATGAGCTCTTGGCTGAGGAAAACTATTCCTGGCCATGGGAATGTAAGTACATAAGACATGTATACAACTGCCTTCATATCCAGTTTGCTTACTTAAATTCCAAGAAAAGGATTTGTATAAAGCAGTCCACCACCTTTGTCTGCTGGGGTTGTAACGATTTGGGATATTGCTCTTATTGAATCACACAAGCCAGGGAGGAGATGGATATATGTAGATTAGTGAATGAGCTTATGTTAGATGTAGTTGACGATGCATGTCTAACATTTTAATTACTTTCTAGTAATTTAGAATAACTGATAAAACTTTATGTGAATTGCAGGTCATGGCGACGTGGTAAATAAAAAAAAAAAGGCTTTATGACAAGGTAATGCTGCTGACCAGACTGAAAGAAGAGGAGGTTATTGTGGTTTGGGAAGTTAAGCAGCACTGGGAGTACTTGAGGAGTGTGGTTGAAGAGCTTTCCTCCCAGCTTTCTGAAGGGATCACCAGCAAAGTAAGACAAGCCTTTTCTTTTTTCTTTTTTTTTTTTTTTGCATTGATGTCCGTAGTTTGTAACATTTATGTTTTCCTTTTTTAATGTTATTGTCAGGCAGCACTGAAGCATTGATGGAGAGAGGACGTGAAGGGCTACTCTGTCTGCTGAGGAGGAGATTGTCTGCAGTACAAGCTCAGCAGGGTGCCGCTCGTTCAATTTACCAATGCGTTTTGGGATTGCAAGCATTGTCTCTGGATGATGACTCCACTGATGAAGAAAACTTGGGCTGTTGCTCCTCTGATGAAGAACTTTGACCACCCCCAAAAACAGTCACCGTAGCACCCGAATATGACCAATATACTGATGCCTGCATGGGGAAAAAACTATTAATTGTGCAATCTGACAAATAAATTTCTTGTATTTGACATTTGTGGATGTATTTTGTGCACTACACTATTGTAATTTGTAAATTTGAATAGATTTTGACAGTTAAATGCTGTTGCTTGTTGGTCTTTTCAGGAAACCTCACCAAAAACATTAATGGTGCTTGCACCTGTGTTGAATTCACCTTACTTTTTTCCAGACTTTCTATATCTATATCTATATATATATCTATATCTATATCTATATATATATATATATCTATATATATATCTATATATATATATATATATATATATATATATATATATGAGAGAGAGAGAAACCCAAATAGTTAAAAATAAATTATATAACAGTATGACTTGAAATAAAAATAATTCCAAGCATCACAAATGTAAAGCAAAGGCCACCCAAGACAGTGATGAAAAAAGCAGTTAAATAAAATATTGAGTTATTACACATTATAAAAAGTTGATTTAAAAAAAAAACCCTACATACAAAATATTGACGGATTAATTTGTTTATTTTTGGTTTAAAAGTATAGATATTCTCAGATCCCATGCACACATGTCCACTGTTTGAGAGCATAATGGCTAAATGAAGTACAACGTAAACTAAATGCATCTCTGAGAGACAGCCCAATGCAAGGCTGTGCCTTAAAAATTAATACAATAATTGTAAAATCAATTAGGTAATCACAGGCAGCCAATGTAAAGAATTTTAATTTATGTAACATGTGCTTTTCTAGTCTTCTACTCTATGTTGGCACCAGCATTTCTGCATTTTTAATCAACTGCAGTTTATTGTATTTTGTTGGAAGACCAAAAGTATAATTTTCTTTCTGTGCACCCCTGGCAGTTCTATAACAAATGTTTTAGAAAATGTAAGTGTACACTTTTTGCTCTTTCAGATTACAGCCATATCGTCGGGGGAAAGGACGAGTATTACCCGGTGAAGCAAGTTTTAAAGACAAAAATCCAGAAGGTTCTCCTTTGTTATTATTTAAAGTAAAAATGTAATGTGAATATATACCTTTAGTCTGAATGTATTTAGTGGATTTTAATGCACCACAGCTGTAAAGTCCTCTGACAGTGTGATTGCTTATAGCAGTAAACATTTTAAAATATTTTTCAGGGGAAACAAATAGAGCTGGTGGAGTGGGAACCATGTTCCATGTGGTAGGTATGATTTCCCTTCTTTTAATTTTATAAAAAAAAAATAGTCTTTAAATTGAAACTTTTATTATTCATGTAATGGAAGTTGTAAGGTATTTATTGTTAAATGCTTCTGTGCTATATATTTGTATAAACTTATTTTAAATTGCATTTATAGCTTGAGTGTATATAAAAACCTCAGTGAAATCATCACCATAAGACTGTGAGCAAACTAGTCATATAACTGTGAGCATGTTAACAAAGTGAATGAGCTACAAACTGAAGCCCACTGCGGCTCAGTGTCTTTTACTGTCATGTTGTCATTGAATCTTCTTTACATTTATTGCAGTGGGAAGACGTGGCCTCCACAGTGGGTGGCAAAGGAGAATACAAAGAACTAAAACAGCTACCTTCAGTATTCTGTGGGCTGCTGTCCTGTTCCTTTTTTATAATATTTTGTTAATTTATTACCCATTATTATTACTGTTGGTGTTGATGGTGGATCTTGTTATGTCCATATTGCATAATCTTTTGTAATAAAATAAAAACATTTGAAAAGGTGTGATCCAGATGTTGTTGTACTGCAATACATGCATTCATACTAACAAATAGGAAGACTGAATGATTGATCTACCCCAGAAGGAAAAGAAAATTGTAGCAGTATTAATACAAACATATGAATAAAAATATAAACAGCTAAAATTCAGGAAAATGAATTACATAGACCTACCAGTATAATATATAAAGACAAATTAGGCATAAATGAATGTGTTGTATGGGAACGTAGTTTATTGGTCTAATGAAACCTGTCTTAAAAGATTTGGCTCATTAAATCAAATGACAAACTATGTATTAATAGTGTGTAAATATAATACAAAGATTCTAAAATTCTATAGTTTGTATTGTGGCTAAATACTTTGATTTGTTTAATTTTTTTTTTTTTTAATAGCTATCTTTTTCAAATCAAACAAGTAATTATTTAATGGATAGTAGCTTAAGCAGATTTGTGGTTAAATGTAACCAGGTTGAAGAGGAACTCAGTCTTTGACGCACCATTTACATTTCTTCCGGTTTGTTAATAGCGTCCGTAGCAACCACTGTAGCAACAATCCGAAACGTAGTATTCCTACAATTGTACATCGAAACGAGAAAAAAAAAAAAAAAAAAAAAAAAAAACACTACTAATTGTGTAACTAAACCGAATGGATACTATGAAAAAAAAAAGTGTTCATTTGTTGCTAGAAAAGCTATCAAAACGAGGCTAAAACCACAATCGATCTTAAAATATAGCATTTTCCAACAAAAATAGAAGGGATGTCCGCCATGTTTTTAGTTCACGCCGGGTAGAAACTCGGCAGTCACGTGACCCAAAGTACGCCCATAGAAATGATTAAGAAAATGAAACGTAACCATGCTACAATTTCAGAGCCCTTTTTGTGAAATGGCTACGTTTTTTTTTTTTTTTTATATATAGCTTTTATTGACAATTGTTCAACACAATTCAGTATACAGAAACAATTAAACAGGTTAAACAGGCTGGGGGTTGGAGAATACAGACAATACAGTCATTATTTAAAACAAGTTGAAACGCAGACATAAATCCGTGATTTTGACAGCTTTCTTATTTTTAGAATATTCTATTGAGGCACAGTATTGTTGGAATTCCTTTACAAATATAAAAAATGAAGGACATTGGTTTGAAAATTTACATTTATGAATATGGTATTTAGCAAGTAGCAAAATTAGGTTGATCACAAAATATTGGTCTGATTGGGTAATGTCATATGAAAACAAGCCAAACAATACATCCTCAAATGCAAGAGTAAGATGGGAGACAATTTTTTGGGAAATAAATGTACATATATTCTGCCAGAAAAAATGGGAGAAATCACAGGACCAGAAAAGGTGATTCAGACTTTCTTCAGAGTTGTTACAGAATGAGCAGGTGACATCAATATCCTTTTTATATCTTTGCAAGAAAAGCTTACAGGGATAAATGCGATAAATAGCTTTCAAAGAGACTTCCTTGATCTTGTTGATAACAAGAAATTTTGAGGGAAGACACCAAATTTTCTTCCAGTTCAGATTTGGAATCAAATTATTCCAGTAAAACACCACACTTGGAACAGAGATCTTTTCCTTCTGGAACAGCGCACGTATGACACTATTTTTGTTTTTCTTTTTAGTTGAGAAGCAGATTTGACCAGTAGTGGTGTCTGCAGGGTCTAGGTTTATAAAAGTTGTTTCAGAAACATCAGTGTTTCTGAAGAGCATTGTAACACCAGTTACTATTGCATCAAAGACAATAGCAAATTCCCTCGGTGGTATTGGGATGCCATAAGAGTTTAAAAATTCTGCATATGACATTAAAACACCACCGGAGTTGAACAGCTGTTTAACCAAAAGGATTCCATGCTTTAACCAGTTTTCCATAAATAAAGATTTATGCTTGTATAGAATGTCTTTATTGTTCCAAATGAGATATTGATGGGGAGAGAAGTTGTGTTTATAAATTAAAGACCAAGAAAGAAGCATTTGTTTATGAAAATTTGAAAGCTTTAGGGGAATTTTTATAATACTGTAATTACAAAGCAACAAGAATTTAAGGCCACCAACTTTGGAGAAAATGTAATTGGGGATAAAGTTCCAAATTGAAGATGGGTTTCTGAGAAATTGTTTGATCCAATTTATTTTAAAAGTATTGTTTAAAGTGGAAAAGTCTAAGAAGTTCAGCCCGCCATGTTCATAAGAGTTCATCAACACAGATTTTTTAATGTAGTGTATCTTATTCTTCCAGACAAACTTATAAAGCATCCTATCAATAGAGTTAGTCGTTTGCTTGTTTACATAGAGAGACAGGGCTGCATAGGTCAGACGGGAGATGCCTTCTGCTTTAGTCAGTAACACTCTACCCCTGATTGAAAGATCCCTTTGGAGCCATGAGTTAAACTTTTTCTGTACTTTTCCTATGATTGGGTCAAAATTCAATGAGCATCTTGTATCTTGATTTTTGGAAATAGTTAGGCCAAGATAAGTGACAGAGTCCTTTACTGGAATGTTACAGAAGGATGACGAGCTGCAGTTCTTAATAGCTAAAAGCTCACATTTGCTGACGTTTAAATAGAGCCCTGAGGCAATGGAAAATGACTTAATAGTAGTAATGGCTATAGGAATTTGTGAGGCATCCTGTAAAAATAAGGTTGTATCGTCAGCCAGCTGACTAATAACTATTTCTTTTTCAGCAATAGTGATGCCTTTTAAGTGCTTAGTCTTAATGAGATCTGCAAGAAGTTGAGTGCATAGTAAAAACAGGTAGGGGGAGACTGGGCAGCCCTGTCTGACACCACGCTTTACATTAAACCTGGGAGAAGTACCTGTAGGGAGTTTTATTGAGCAGTTAGTATTTTTATAGATTGTCTTAATTGCTGAACAAAAGTATGGGCCAAAACCAAATCTTTCTAAGGCTTGAAACATAAAGTTATGTTCAATGGTATCAAAGGCTTTCCGAAAGTCTAGGAATAAAATAAAACTATTATCGTTGCAAAGATCAGCGTAATCAATAAGGTCAAGAACAAGTCTGATATCATTAGCTATGTGTCTGTTAGTCATAAAACCATTTTGAGATTCATCTATAATGTGATCTAAAACTGTTTTTATTCTGTTGGCAAAAATTTTAGCTAAAATTTTGTAGTCATTATTTAGGAGGCAAATTGGACGCCAATTATCAAGCATAAGTGGGTCTTTTTTGGGTTTAGGTATTAGCGTTAAAAGTCCTTGGCAAAGAGTAGGAGGAAGAGCTTGGTTATCGATGCTTTCAATAAATATACGATGAAGAAAGGGGGCTAGTTGTTCTGCAAAGGAAATATAAAATTCAGCGGTTAGGCCGTCAACTCCTGGAGATTTATTCAGTTTTAAGTTTTTAATGGCAGAGAGGACTTCAGAGGGAGTCAGCGGACTATCACAAGCATTCTTTTCATCCTGCTTGAGTGTCTGGGTATCAGTTAGAGTAGAGAAAAAATGGTCAGCAGCAACCTCATTATAATCAGATTCATACAGTTTTCTATAAAATTTAGAGGAATAATCAGCTATCTCTTTAGGATCATCAGTAATTATATTATTAATACACAGTCTAGACAGAGAGTTGAGTTTAGCACGTGTTTTCTCCAATTGAAAAAAGTACGCTGTATTTTGTTCCCCTTCCTCTAACCATCTCCTCCTAGATCTAATGAATGCCCCTTCTGCTTTCCTTTTGTAAAAGTCATTCAATTTAATTTGAAGTAATGCCAATTCTCTTGTGTCATTTTCAGACAAATTTTCAGGCAAACTTTGGGTAAGAGTAGTGATTCTAGAGATCACATTTGTTTCCTCAAGTTTTCTTGTTTTAGATAGAGAGGCCCCAATCTCTCTAAAATGTTTTGTTAGATCGTATTTTAACAGTTCCCAGTTTTTGGAGAAACAGTTGTCGATTAGTGATTTCTTCCAGTAATGATTTATGACAGTTTTGACTTTTCGAATCACAGCATCCTTTCCTAATATATTGTTGTTAAGTTTCCAATATGAATTCCTGACAGTACCAGAGGAGGTAGCCTTGAAAGAAATGTTTAGAGACACAGCCTTATGATCAGTAAGTGGAGTTGCAATTATAAGAGAGTCAATATTTAGCTCATCTAAGCACTCAGAAACTAACCAATAATCTATGCGGGACATTGAGGTGTACGTTTTATTACTCCATGTATATGCTTTAGCTGCGGGATTTTTTTTTCTCCAGATATCTATTAAATTAAATTTTTGGGTGAATGTGGAGAGATTAGTGGCAGTGGAGTTGTTGGTTTTCGGAGGCCATCTGTCCAGGAGTCCATTTGGAGCAATGTTAATATCTCCCCCTACCAAAATAATGGCGTTAGGATATTTTGTGAGCCAGTGTAAAAAGCTAAATTCTAAAGTTTCAAATAGAAGATCATTTTCTGGCTTTGTGTTATATCCATAAAGGTTGGTAAGAAGAATGATATTGCTGTCAAGATTAAGGATCAGAATCAAGTAATGGCCATTAGGGTCACTCTCTGAATGAAGAACTTCACCATCATAGTTGTTTTTTAAGACAGTGACCCCTGCTGACCTTTCTGATCCATGAGAGAACCATAGATCATTTCCCCATTGAGTTTTCCAAAAGGAAGTGTCATTAACCAGTGAATGTGACTCTTGAAAAAAACAGAAACTGGATTTCTGCTGTTTCGCAAATAAGAATAAAGCTTTACGTTTCACATTTTCTCTCAACCCCCTAGCATTTAAAGAAAAAACTGATAAAGACGTTATAGAGATACTGAGAACACAGTATACAGAATTCACAACTCAGCTTGCATTTTAGAAATTAACTCTAACCAGGAACAAATAACAATTAAGTGTAACTACTTCTTTTAGCGGTCTATGTGAATCGTGGGGAAAGCACCAAAACGCAGCGATATGCATGGGCAAACTTATATACACAGGCACAATAGCTACAAAACAGATTCTGCCTCTTTGAGAATGTGAAAAAACCTGAAAATCCTTGAATACTCATTGGGTTTCAGACAAACTTGGATGAGTAGGGCTGTACCTGAGGATACACTTACAGTAGGTCCAAACAGAGAGCAGGTAATCGTCGTAAGGGCTCTGGTGAAATCTGCTACCAGTGTAGCGACATGTACTGATGTTCTGGAGGTGCTGTGTCATCCATCCGTTCAGGTTGGGGTGGGGGCGACCGAATCTCCTTCCCCTCTATGATCGCATGAACACCTGCAAAGTGAGCCTTTTTCCCGTTCTTTCTTGCAGACTCAATAAGCGGCCAAAGTTTCTGGCGTAGTTCTTTGTCGGCACTGGTGAGATCCTCTGTGAATCTTAACTTGTTTTCCTTGAGAAAGTTGTTGTCTTTAGCCATTCGCCAAACCAGGTCACGCGACGATCTGTTGGTGAAACGAATGATGGTCGTCCTCGATCTATTCTGCGTTCCGGAGAAGCGACCCAGACGATGAGCAATGTCAATGTCTTCTTTGATTTTAGCGTTGCTGGCTCCGACCACGGCAGAACACACGTTAGCAACCTTGGTTTTGATATTTTCCTGATGGTTTTCGGGGACCCCATGAAGCCTCAGGTTCCATCTGCGATGGTAACGCTCAGTCTCATTGAGCCTCGCCTCTAACTCCGACAGCTTCAGGACAGTATTTTCACAAGTGAGGTTAACCGCCTTAACGTCCACTTTCAGAATTTCCACCTCTGAGAATATGAAATCAATTGATTTTTTCAGGGCGTCGATGCTCACCGTATTCTGATTTATCATCCCTTCTAAGTTATCCGCGCGCTCATTAATTAGGCTGGCAATGTTATTTTGTAGTTGGGTGAGTGTCAGTTCACCTTTCAGTCTCTTCTCGTCAGGTTTAGACGGGGTGCTCGGGCTGGAGTCGGGCAGCGGGCATAACTCTGGATTCTGGGTGTCCTCGATAGCAGGAGCGTTGTAATCATGCTCATTAATATAGCTTGCAACAACAGTGGCGTTTGTAGTCGAAACAATTTTAGCAGTTGACATTGAAGCTTTGGAGGGAGCTGCCGGAGTATTCTTGTGGGAAGGAGTCTTGTCTTTTTCTTTCCTTTTAGTACCTTGATCAAACCGCTGCATGATGAGAATAGTTCGTGTGAAGCTAGCAGGAGGCTAGCTGGTAGCAACACGTTGTTTGTAGCTTCCAATAGGTTAAGAGTAAACAGTGAATTTGGTAGTCCCCTCTTTCGGTCAATGAAGTAGAATTTATTTTTATACCATTATGGCTTGTTCCTGGCTAAGAGAAGTCCATAATTCGAGATTAAGAGAAGCGAAAACTGGAAACCGTTCTCAGCCGCGAGAACTTACGACCGCACCAGCCGCCATCTTGGAAGCTCCGGGAAATGGCTACGTTTTGCCCTGTGGACAAACGTAGGTATTACACGATTTAGAGTGAGACTGGGTTGCACCATTTATGTTGGCCTGAAGACAAATCATTCTACCCTCACTATCTTTCATTTGTTTAATTAAAGTAAAGTTGAGATTCTTGTGTATCAATATAGTGACCCCATTACGTCTGCTGGAGAAGGAGCTATGAAAAACATGCCCCACCATCCAAATTTCAATTTCATAGCTTCTTCTGCTCCGAAATGAGACTCTTGAATGAATGCAATATCTGCTTTGTGATGCTTAAGATACGCCATTATCTTCCCTCTCTTAGCAGGACTTCCACACCCCTTTATATTCCAACTTATAATTCTAATACATTTTGTAACCATAAAAAGAAAATAACCATACTGCAATAGCCCCAGTCGAAAATAACAAAGTAAAAGCCACTCTCTATCACAGATTTCTTTGTCATGTCTACGTTTCCTTTAGCACAAACATATATGCAAAAATAAGAACAAAAACTAAACTTAAAGTGTCCCCCTGAAACTTCAAGAGGGCCTTTTGGCCACTTCTTGTCCCAAAGAACAACAAAAATAAACAGGTAAAATGAAAACGACATAGAACAGGTTATGGTCCGCGGGGTGCGCCCCGACCCAGCCAAAGACGTGCTCCCTCGGCTGCTCGTTGCCAGGCAACAGACCGAGCCAGCTCAGCACTCACCCGCAAACAGTTCTTCATACTGTCCACCCGTCCCATAGTTGTCATCGGTCCTGCGGACGAATATTATCCCGTAAGTCGTTCACCCGTTTTGACCGTGTCTGTTAATGAAGTTTTCCGCCTCCTCAGCGCTGGTGAAGCGATGTGCTTATTGATTTATTTTAATGAATTTAGCTCCAGTTGTTGTGAAATCTTCATCATTGATCAGCATCTTTATGGATAAAGTAGAATGAACATCTGTCCGTTCCCTCCACTCTCACCTGTTCCTCACTGTCAGCACCTACCTGAGGAGGAGAAGGGGGGGGGGGGGAGAAGGAGGAGGAGGAAGTGGAGAAACAGTAAGAAAAGGAGGAGGAGGAGGAGGAAGAGAAGGTGGTGGAGCGAGAGAAGGAAGAGGAGTGATAAAAGAAGAAATAGTAGAAGGAGGAGGGTAAAATAAAGGAGGAGGAGGGGGAGAGATAAAAGAGGAAATGGTAGAAGAGGGAGTAGGGTAAGATAAAGGAGGAAAAGGAGCAAGAGGAGGAGAATGAATAGGAAGAGGAGGAGTAGAAAGAGGAGGGGAGAAGGAGGAGGAGAAGAAGGGGGGGCAGGAAAAGGAGAAAGAACAGATAAAAGAAGAAACACTAGAAAGAGGAGAAGGGCAAGATAAAGGAAAAACAGCAGGAGAATGAATAGGAGACGAAAGATGAGGAGAAGGAGGAGGAATAGGAAGATGAGGGGGAGGAGAAAGAGGAGGAGAGGGAGGATGAAGCAGAGCTGGAGGAGGTCTGGTGTCCACCACCTCGAGCCCGACAGACCGCAAATACGCTGTGAGGATTTCCTGCAACACAGAAATCATTAAGCAGAAACTAAAGCAGGAAACACATCACACACACTCTCACTGCAGATTCATCACACTGACTGCAGACACAAACACATGATATGGGAATATCTAATTTGTGTCCTAAAATGACCATCTGTATACTATTGGTGTTGTATAACTGCTTGTTTTGTCCCAAGTGACCACCTGTATACTGTTTTTGTTATATTTTGGTGCCTGTGTGACTGCCTATCTTTGGAAGGGTGAGAAAAGGGTGTCTTGTAAATATGTTTACAAGACAGGATCTCAGGACTCATCCTCGCCTGTGGGAAAGGACCGGCCATCCTCTCTCTCATGCGATGTTGTGTTTTTTCTAAATAAGTATAAAGACGGGGAAATCCCACATCTCGGTAGAGTCTGCTGCGGGTTACGTACGAACGCCCAGCCGGGGTTTTCTAAGCCACTCTACCGGGATTGTTGGCTCTCCAGTCCGTGTCAAAGGTAGGGCAAGCTATGCTATGCTTATAAGGCTGAACCCATTGAGATGTAATGATGAGTGTCATGAGCTGCGGGGAATAAACCTGACACACTTATTCTAGCACTCTGACTTTGTGTGTTTCATCTGCCGACCACCACGAACCTCTAAAAATCACACATTACATTATTGGCGTCACGAACAATTAATAAATTGTAATTGATATTATTTGGTGGCTGCAGAAATGTTTATGAAACAGAATAAGAAGTCTCCCGCCGTGGAGCAATCTGATGTGCCAGGTTGGACTGGCGAATGGAGTGAAGTTGCGCTCTGTCTGCGGGACGGCGGTGGTCGTCCCGAGCCGTGGGGAGATGCTGTAAAGGACGGCTCTCTAGCGGCTGCATTGCCTGCGCTAAAAGAAGTTGTTGTTCCTCCGAAATCCCCGTTGGGGGGGGGTTCAGAGGCGTGCGTGGTTTTGTGCATCAGCATGGCGTGTATCGCAGGAGAAAAAAGAACAGTTGGAAACACAGCTGTCTTTAGCCAGGCAAGAAGTAATGAAAATGCAGGCAGAGAAATACGCACTGAATCACTGTTTGAACAAAGCTTTGGTGGGTTTGGCTCAGACTCGGCGGCAAATGCGGAGGAGACCGCCACGCCGTACTGACCCTGCCGAAGTCCGTACCGTGGCTGCACGGGTACGGGAGGATGCTAGTTGGGATCCCATGAAATGGGATGAGGATGTCTGGGACGAGGCTGAAGGGTTAGACTGGTATCGGGCAAAACCAGTGACCCGTCGTCGCCAGACTGAGGATATGGGTCCTGCAGCCCCTGTTCAGGCTGTAGACGGGCTGGGTGACCTCGTGTTCGATGAAGATGGGCAGCCCATTATGGTGCATCCACGACCCCCTGCAGCACTGTTTCAGAGAATTACAGAGGATTATACTGCAGAGGAGGTGTCACATCTGGGGAGAAAATTCAGGCAGGGGGTGGAGGAGCCCCTGGATTCATGGCTGGTAAGATTGTTGGATGAAGGGGCCCATCAAACGGATGTGGATCAGGGGGATGCACATAAATTTGTCAGTTTATCCAGAAACCCTGATGTTAATGCCGCATACAGGGATGCAATGACGGATTTGCGTGGAGCCACGGCATCTGTGTTTTCTTTGTACGCCCTTGCAACCGGAACTGTGTTCCGCATGCCCGGTGATTGGGCACCAATTACCCGGCCCTGGTATACTATCAGAGATGCTGTGCAACGGGTGGCTCAGTTAATGATGAGGGAAGGAGTGTTTCTGGGAACGGCTGATGCATGGGCTGATATGCATGTGCCCAAATCAGTACGGGATCATCTGATAAAAACCAGTCCTCCACATTACAGACCCCTGGTGTTAACGTTAATGTTAAATTCTGTAGACAGACCTGCTTCTGCTGTACAAGGGATGATAAGAGAATTAGAAAATCTGGCACAGTGGGATGACATGAATGTTCGTCCTCAACCGTCTCAACAGAGGGGAGACAGACCAAAATTCACCCCGAGACCTAAGCGGGCATTTCAGCCACAAGCTGGTGGCCCCACACGCCGAGATTACTGGAATGCTCTAGTGAACGCTGGGGTTCCTGTGTCACAGATACATGGTAAACCCACGAGTGAATTAAGAGAAATTGTGTCTAAAAAGGGACTTAAAGTGTCATGTGTGTCTGGTCTGGATGGATGGAGAGAAATGAAAGAAATGCTGTCGGACTTGGTGCGTGAAAGGCGTGCAGAGCCGGAGCCTGAGGAGAGCTCCGAGGAGGAGGAGGAGGAGGAAGGAGAACTCTGTCAAATAGCACGAGTGAAGAAAACCAAAGCTCAGAAGAAAAAGGAGAAAAAGGACAAAAAAGATAAGAGGCGCTCTCGCCTATATCCTGATCTACCTGAAAATTATTACTAGGAAACTGGCCGAGCCCCTCCAATTCGGCTAGTTAATTGGGCTGCTAATGATATACGCCCACATGTGATGTTGGGTATACATTGGCGAAATTCTACACAAACAGTGGAAGCTCTGGTAGATACGGGGGCGGAGGCCACCCTTATATATGGTAATCCACATAAATTTAAAGGTTTAGTTGCTACATTGAGTGGTTTAGGTGGTGGAGTTGTTCAAGGAAAAATAGTTAAGCTCTCTCTCACTATCGGCACGTTACCTCCACATATTTATCAAGTTATAATCACTCCCATTAAAGAATACATTATTGGCATGGATATTTTGACAGGTATGACTCTCCATCTGAGAGGGGGCAGATTCTCATTTGGAGTTAAAGAACTCCGCTCACTAAGTGTGTGTGCTGTACGGGTTGGAAAAGTGCATATGGCACCGTTCCCAATCCCTCTGGCTGAAAAAGTGATATCACAAAAGCAGTACAGAATACCAGGAGGACATGAGGAGATAACTGTGACAATATCTGATTATTTAGAAGCTGGAGTGTTGAAAACAATCTCCACTGCTTGGAATAATCCTTTGTGGCCGGTCAGAAAATCAGATGGCAGCTGGAGGATGACTGTGGATTATCGGGGGTTAAATAAACACACTCCCCCGTTAACTGCTGCAGTACCTGACTCACTTACCATAATAGAACGGGTTCAACATCATCCCGGTGTATGGTATGCAGTGCTTGATCTGGCTAATGCTTTCTTCACTATTCCTATCCCAGAGGATAGGATGGAACAGTTTGCATTTACCTGGGAGGGGCGACAGTACACGTTTACTCGCCTTCCACAGGGCTACGTGCATAGTCCTACTATTTGTCATCGCAAAGTGGCTGAACATCTTGCTGAAATGCAATTACCATCAGGAATAATGATTTCCCATTACATCGATGACATAATGATCCAGGGGATCAATAAGGACGAAGTGGCTGCAGTATTGCAACAAGTGATGACTCACATGCAGTCACATGGATGGGAAATAAACCCTGCTAAAGTGCAGGGCCCAGCACAACAAGTGAAGTTCTTAGGAATAAACTGGAACAGAGGAGAAAGAGAGATAACTGAGAAGGCCAAAGAAAAAATATTGACATTTGCCGTCCCACACACACAGGCTGACCTGCAGAGGTTTATTGGTTTGTTTGGATTCTGGAGACATCATATTCCACACTTGGGACAGATCCTGAAACCTCTCTATGCAATAACAAGGAAAAAGGCTGTGTTTGAATGGACAGATGTACATCAGACTGCATTTGAGTTAGCTAAAGACGCTATACAGCAGGCTGTGTCATTGGGAAAGCTGATATCTGGTCCAGTAGAACTGCAGGTGTCTGCTTTAGCAGATTATGCCAATTGGAGCTTGTGGCAGAAGCAAGGGCGGGTCAGAAAGCCCATGGGGTTCTGGTCCCGGAAACTGCCGCCTGCAGGTGAAAGATACACACCATTTGAAAAACATTTGCTGGCTTGTTATTGGAGTTTAATAGAAACAGAAGCTCAGACAGTGGGGCATGAGGTCATTATGCGCCCACAAATACCTATAATGTCATGGATTTTGAGTAATCCAACTACTCATAGAATAGGAACAGCACAAGAAAGCAGTGTTATTAAATGGAAATGGTATTTATCTGAACGGGTAAAACCCAGAGAAAAAGGTGTGTCTACTCTGCATGAACAGGTTGCAGATGCTCCTGCAGCAGATGAAGCCAGGTTCCTGGTGACTGAAATGGATGCGTCTCCAGTCCGGCCAGGACAGGCTTATGGAAGTTTGACATCTGAACAGCAGGCTCAGTCATGGTTTACAGATGGTTCTGCTAAGTGGACAGCAGGCAAGCGGAAGTGGAAAGCTGTAGCTTATAATCCAGCCATGGGACAGACCCTGGAACAAACAGGGGATGGAAAGAGTAGCCAGTGGGCAGAATTAAAAGCAGTACATATGGTATTGCAACAGGTAGGAATACAACAAGCAAGAATTTATTCTGATTCCTGGTCAGTAGTAAATGGTATGTTAACATGGATGCCTACGTGGAAGAAGAATAACTGGATGATACAATCAAAGGAAGTATGGGGGCAGGAATTGTGGAAAGATATTTGGGAAAAAGCTCAAGCCATAACTATATATGTTGTTCATGTGGATGCACATACCACTAATAATAGTGCAGAAGCACTACATAATAAACATGCTGATGAAGTTGCTAGAACCATGGTGGTTGCTAGAGAGTCCACAGAAGGGTTGGCAAGATGGGCTCATCAGAAAAGCGGTCACTGGGGTATTAAAGGAACCCTGCAATGGGCTCAGGACAGAGGAATCGATCTAAAACAGGATGATGTAAAAACTGCCATAGAACAATGTGAACAGTGTCAACATCAGAGGCGTGGCAAGCCTCAACATCTACAGGGTCATATTCAGAGAGGAAAAAGTCCTGCTCAAGTCTGGCAGATGGATTTTGTTGGACCGTTGCCAGTCTCACAGAACTGTAAATATGCATGTACTGCTGTAGATACATATTCTGGAGTATTGATAGTTCATCCCTGTAAATTTAGTAATCAAAAGGCAACGTTAAAATGTTTGGACATGATTGAACAATATTATGGCATGCCTGTACAAATTCAAACTGATAATGGATCACATTTCACAGGTCACATGGTACGGAAATGGGCGGATGAAAACCATGTAGAATGGATTTATCACATTCCGTATCACCCACAAGCAGCAGGGTTAATTGAAAGATTAAATGGATTATTGAAATCCTCACTGAGGAAAGCCTCTGGTGATAATAGTTTAAATAATTGGAAGCGCAATTTACCAGAGGTGGTTAAACAAATTAATAACAGACCTCTTGCAGAAGGAGTGACACCACTCACTCGAATGGTCATGGTGCATGCTACCCCAGCAGATGAAAGTGTTAAAATGTGGAAAATACACAATGATGCTAAAATTCCACTGCGTGCCACACCTGGCTCAGCGGGTTTAGACCTGACGAGTCTACAAACAGTAACGCTCCCTAGTCATACCCCAACGGTTGTGAAAACCGGTTTAGGGTTACAATGCCCGCCGGGCATGTACGGACATATCCTGCCTAGATCAGGACTGTCTCTGAAAGGAATCACTGTTATGGCAGGCGTAATTGATGCTGATTACCAAGGAGAACTGGGTGTAGTGCTATTAAATATAGCTGCTGAACCGTTTGTGGTCACTAAAGGTGACAAAATAGCTCAACTGGTAATAAAGCCATGTAATATGACAATGGTGCAAGAAATAACAACACCACAGGTGGTTACAACTAGAGGTCAAGGAGGATTTGGATCTACAGATAAAGTGGGTGCTAAGGTTTGGGTCAGGCAAGAACATGGCCCGCCTAGACCTGCTGAAATTATCGCTCAGGGGGCGGACTCAACCTGTACTATAATATACTCTGGGGAACAAGATTGGAAAAATGTTCCCGTGTTAAAGTGTTATTTAAGAGAAGACTAATGCTGTTTGCTATATTCTTCTGAAGTTATGTGTCTCTTTCAGCCTGGTGTGCCTGGTGGATGTCTGAGTGGGGGTGGAGGAGGTTGATCGGCAGATCCAATAAGGAGGGGGCGCAGAAGGATCCTCGCTATGGCCCGCCTACGACCTGGTGGTGCCGCCTGCTGGGGCATGCTGCAAGCTGCCCTCACTGCCATCCTCACCAACAGCTTTGTGACTGCGATGACGCCCCACCGGTCGATGACGGAGGTGGGCATGTTTCGGACGGGCTGGAGGTACGCAACAAGGATGAGGAGACAGGATAACTTCACCTGTCCAGCCAACCGAATCTGTTATATTGCTAATCTAACCAGTGAATGCCCCATATATGTGTGTCGAGGCTGCATACAAACGATGCACCTACGGAGACCGATGACATCAGTACATGTACAAGCTGGATGCAACGTCACTGTCACGTCGGACGTGATGATGCTCCTGGTTCTGACCGATGGAACTATATTGGGAAATGGTACTAATTCACAGGTGCAGGTTTATGAGTCATTCCAATTAAGAAATGCTACAACCATTCACAATCGGATTGATCCTTTGATTCACCCGGTGGATGTGCTGCCAAAGGAACAGGTAAACATTAATCATGTGGCCCCATTGGTGACAACCTGTCAAGAAAAAGCACATGCTGTGGTTCGAACTGTTGTAACTTGGACTGTGAACTTGCCAAAAATGCCCACCTGTCATCATGCCAGACGTCGAAGGGCCTGGTATGATACATTGCTGGGTGGAACTGGAACTGTATTAGGTGTGTCCAACACCATAGATGGAGAAATCACTCGGACAATGTTGTCCAACACTGGAAATAAAGCTAGCCAGGCTATTCATCGCCTGGGGAACTGGATGCCGGTCCCTATAGGACCACAGAAAGAGACTGCCATCATTTTACAACAACAGTTAAAGTGGCAAACTAGATTGTTTAATGACACTGCCGATGTTTTCATAAATGTAACCAAAGCTATTGATGCAACTGTGTGTGGTTTACAGGTGATATATTCCCGCCTACAGGAGGAGAGGTTTGTACGAGTGATAACTGCACCTAACCCAAATGAATGGAGACGATTGTTTAATATTTCTGATGCTTCATGGTTACAAGTGAAGCCTGAACTGACGCGATGTAATATGACCATGTGTACTGTAAGTTGGATACAGTGGTATGTTACTCAAGCGATCACCATCTGTAAGTTTCAGGTATTACCATTGGTCGTACATAATAAGTATATGTTTTTGAGAACTTACGGTGAATGGTTTAGTCCCCAAACTAATCACACGTATGACCTGAAGGACTGTGAAACTACTGATCGAGGCCAAGCCTGCCTCTTATCTAAAGGGTATAGAGATCCATGCTTTACAGGAGACACGGCACTGTGTGAATGGTATATAGAACCAGCTAGCGACATGCTATGGCAAGTGGGCCCCAACACCCTTTGCGTAGCTACTACTCACAACCATACTCAGTTGCCTACTGTACCGTTCTCAGGTTGTTTAAAAGGTTTACACCTATGGCATTGGCACAATGTAACTTACAGGTTGACTAACTTTACCACAGAATCTCATCTGACGGCTGTCCAGTGGAAAGTGTTACACCTACCATGGCGAATTTCTCTGGAGCGTTTCCAAAGTGCACTGTCTCGCTCCCGTGATCTTAAAGATATTATGTCTAGCCATTCTCAGAATGTTACCCGTGCCTTAGTAACAACTCTAGTTAACCGGGAACAGGTTTTGCATGCAGCAAAGATGGTGGAGATGGACAGTGCTCATCACTGGTGGGACATTTTTTCAGGAATGTCTGTCACCGCTAGAACATATGTAGCTCCACCATTATTGATTCTTGTGGCTATTTTATGTGTGTTGACGCTATGCAATGTGTTAACATGCCTTTATATACGCCGGATTAAACAACGATTGTCTAGGACCATATATCACACTGCCTTAAGATGATGCACATACATATGTTAGCAGAAGATGGACCTTATGGAACGATGTGTTATCATGTAACTGTGGATACAGATACTGATGTAGATCAGTTCACTTATATGCACTGGAGTAATCAAGATCGATGGATGCACAATGATGTATATGCCACGCGAATGGAGTTGTTAGATTTCGTGTGTCATTGGGTCAATACTATCTGCCAGGAGTATCAACATGCTCCTGGCCATACTGAAGATGATGATGTTATCTGGGAAGGTGAAGGTTTTATGAATTAAGGCCATTTTAGGCCAGAGGTGGAATGATATGGGAATATCTAATTTGTGTCCTAAAATGACCATCTGTATATTATTGGTGTTATATAACTGCTTGTTTTGTCCCAAGTGACCACCTGTATACTGTTTTTGTTATATTATTCTGCTTGTTTTGGGAACTGTGTAACTGCCTATCTTTGGAAGGGTGAGAAAAGGGTGTCTTGTAAATATGTTTACAAGACAGGATCTCAGGACTCATCCTCGCCTGTGGGAAAGGACCGGCCATCCTCTCTCTCATGCGATGTTGTGTTTTTCTAAATAAGTATAAAGACGGGGAAATCCCACATCTCGGTAGAGTCTGCTGCGGGTTACGTACGAACGCCCAGCCGGGGTTTTCTAAGCCACTCTACCGGGATTGTTGGCTCTCCAGTCCGTGTCAAAGGTAGGGCAAGCTATGCTATGCTTATAAGGCTGAACCCATTGAGATGTAATGATGAGTGTCATGAGCTGCGGGGAATAAACCTGACACATTTATTCTAGCACTCTGACTTTGTGTGTTTCATCTGCCGACCACCACGAACCTCTAAAATCACACATTACAACACATCACACACACTCTCACTGCAGATTCATCACACTGACTGCAGACACAAACACATCACACACACTCTCACTGCAGATTCATCACACTGACTGCAGACACAAACACGTCACACACACTCTCACTGCAGATTCATCACACTGACTGCAGACACAAACACGTCACACACACTCTCACTGCAGATTCATCACACTGACTGCAGACACAAACACGTCACACACACTCTCACTGCAGATTCATCACACTGACTGCAGACACAAACACGTCACACACACTCTCACTGCAGATTCATCACACTGACTGCAGACACAAACACGTCACACACACTCTCACTGCAGATTCATCACACTGACTGCAGACACAAACACGTCACACACACTCTCACTGCAGATTCATCACACTGACTGCAGACACAAACACGTCACACACACTCTCACTGCAGATTCATCACACTGACTGCAGACACAAACACGTCACACACACTCTCACTGCAGATTCATCACACTGACTGCAGACACAAACACGTCACACACACTCTCACTGCAGATTCATCACACTGACTGCAGACACAAACACGTCACACACACTCTCACTGCAGATTCATCACACTGACTGCAGACACAAACACGTCACACACACTCTCACTGCAGATTCATCACACTGACTGCAGACACAAACACATCACACACACTCTCACTGCAGATTCATCACACTGACTGCAGACACAAACACATCACACACACTCTCACTGCAGATTCGTCACACTGACTGCAGACACAAACACATCACACACACTCTCACTGCAGATTCGTCACACTGACTGCAGACACAAACACATCACACACACTCTCACTGCAGATTCATCACACTGACTGCAGACACAAACACATCACACACACTCTCACTGCAGATTCATCACACTGACTGCAGACACAAACACATCACACACACTCTCACTGCAGATTCATCACACTGACTGCAGATACAAACACATCACACACACTCTCACTGCAGATTCATCACACTGACTACAGACACAAACACATCACACACACTCTCACTGCAGATTCATCACACTGACTACAGACACAAACACATCACACACACTCTCACTGCAGATTCATCACACTGACTGCAGACACAAACACATTACACACACTCTCACTGCAGATTCATCACACTGACTGCAGACACAAACACATCACACACACTCTCACTGCAGATTCATCACACTGACTGCAGACACAAACACATCACACACACTCTCACTGCAGATTCATCACACTGACTGCAGATACAAACACATCACACACACTCTCACTGCAGATTCATCACACTGACTGCAGACACAAACACATCACACACACTCTCACTGCAGATTCATCACACTGACTACAGACACAAACACATCACACACACTCTCACTGCAGATTCATCACACTGACTGCAGACACAAACACATCACACACACTCTCACTGCAGATTCATCACACTGACTGGGGGAAAAGGCTGCTGAGCAGAGGAGAGGTTAGAAGGCGGTTTACAAACCACAGGTCGGACTGCTGACAAGGCAGACAGAGGGGAATCCAGAGAACCTCCGGTGGGGCAAGGAAAGTAGAGTCCTTGATTCGATATCTCAGTCCTGTAATAACTTCCAGAGGTCAGTGAGCCAGAAGATCCAAACAAGCACAAGCACCAGACAGGGGGCAGGCAGAGGCGAAATCCAAATCCAGGCAAGAGGGTCAACGACAGACAGAAATACAAAGGCTGGATACGTACAGAGATGAACCAAGACGACCTGGCAGGGAAGAGTTGTCACCAGCAGGTATATAAAGCGCTCAGCGCAGGTGGAGCGCATCAGCAATCATGAATGAATGAGGGGAAGAGGCCTTCAGGGCAGCTGGGAAAGCTGGGCCCCGTACCACGGAGCATGACAGGAGCCATTCAAGTGTCCAGCTTGTATTCCAGATACGCTGCTATATCTGTGGGTGGCAATAGAAAACATTATCTTCTCAGAAAGTCCAAAGGGTCAGTCCAATAGTTTTTTATTTTTTAATAATTGATATATTAGCTATACTGAACCTTACCATGAACAGTTGTAATGGGCTTCATGCACGGTGCTGTTCTTTTAACTTCCGGTTCACGACACGCCAGTAAAAACGCTTCCGGTTAAAGCTATGGTAACGTTGTGGCTGTAGATTTGAACACTGAGGGAAACAAAGGAATAAGATATTGTTCATATTCGAGACAACAGGTAGTATAGTTGTTTATAGAAGAGTGTATTACTATAATGGTATAATATATAACGTGAGATGAAGCAGGAACACAAGTTTCAGCGGCGTGAAAGGTGGACAGCTGAACACTGCTGTGTTCCATTGTTACCTCGTCAGCTAAATACAATTCAACCATCAGTTTCCACACGTTTCCCTCGGAGGATCAACAACGGAAGAGATGGATGGTGAACATCAGAAGGGATAATCTCATCATCACGCCACACACCCGTGTATGCAGTCGACACTTTACAGCGCAAGATGTCAAAGAGCCGAGTAAGGAAGGCAAGAGGAGGCGCTGAGACCCGGCGCCGTTCCACTTTTATTTCCGTGGAACAACTTTTCTCTTGGTGAGAGAAGACTTTCTGTGTGGGAACGCACAGCTAGAGAACCAGAGAATGTGGAAACTGGGGAACCAGATTGTGCACACGATCACGACTACTGCGTGGGTCCGGATCCTGCCGTTGTGGACAGTGTGCTGGAGGAAAAGCAGAGGCTACGAGAGGAAGTCGCTCCACTAAGGCAGCAGCTGGAGCAGATGTTCCTGTCACGTTTCGGGATACAGCGATTTGATGGGTCCGATGTGGACATTCGTTTTTTCACCCGGTAAGTACATTTGTTAGTTATCTTCTACTTTTAGACCAGTTACATGGAGCCCCTCTTTAGAAATAAAGTGATAATAATAACGATAACAGCAATGACAATAATAATAATAATAATAATAATAATACATAGCCACGCTACATTATGCATAGTCTATTCTTCTTAATAATAATAATAATGTTGTTGATGATGATGATGATAATACAGTGTCACAAGAGGAGCTCCATTATTTTATTTTTTATATTGGTGAAAATAAAGAGCTGAGTTATAGCACAGGAGATGGTATATTGCTTTCTGCTTATTGCTTACTGTAAACATCTAGCTTACATGTTGTCGACTGTGAGCAGGTCTGATTGTAAGGTCTGACAGCAGCAGGGTGAAAGGGGCTGCCCTGTACTGTGAAAATGTTAAGCATTTATTTCATAAGGTAACCCCTCAGTATAACTGAAGTTTGCAGGAGCTTCACCTGTAGAATCTGCAGGTAGGAAGCAGCCAGGTGGATGATCAGATGCAGATATCTGCTGAGAGTGAAACATCAAGGGGAAATGAGGGGTCGTCTTCTTATATTTGGATAGACTGGTTTACTTGTTAGACTCCATGAACATGGAAATTAAAAACATATTCTGAAATACAAATTAATAAGACCCCGGTCTAACAGGTGGTTGCTTGTAGCAGGAAGGTTTACTTCAGATCGCAGATGAAGGTCAAGAACACCAAAAGCATCATCAATGGAGAGATACAGCAGGTCCTTCCTCCCCTCTGCTGTCAGACTCCACAATTAGGCCTGTTCACAGCAGTGTTGATGTATTTATATTGTAGTTGTGTGTGTGTATATATATTTGTATACACAACTTGTTTATCTATTCATATTTGTTTTACTTGTTTACTGTGAAATTGTACAGCTGTCTACAGCACTATGAATTACCCCACTGAGGCATAAATAAATGTCTATCTAAAAAAAATTTACACAGCGTGTGGGGGAAAAAATGACTGAATATCTGACTAATGTAGTTTGGTTAACATTTATCCTGCTTATGGTAATTTTCAAAATAATAAATAAAACAAAATGGAATGTCCCTCAGGTGAAGTTAGGTCTCCATCTGTTTCCAGGTTTGCATCTTATGACCACCTGATGCGGTTTTGGCAGGTCATTCAACCATCACTGAAATACATGGTCCGAGCGACCAGCTTAACTGCTGATGATGCTGGACGACTGAGTGCTCCCACGGTAGGCCTTATTTGTAATTATGTGATTTTCCAACTACAGCACAATAAAGTAGTACAGCCAACCATTTATTTCTTATCTTGTGTGTTTCACAGGGACAGGCTCTACACCCAATAGATGAGATGTTCCTGTTCCTGAACTACCCGGCCCTTGTACTGAAGCAGAGGGACCTGGCTGACCGCTATCAAATCCACCAATCTACTGTGAGCAGAATAATTCTCACATGGAGCAATTTTTTGCTTTCTGTCCTGGGTGCACAGAGAATCTGGATGACACAAGAGAGGATCCGGGAGTACCTACCTGTAGAGTTCAGAGACTATGCTGACACCACTGTGGTTCTGGACTGCACTGAGCTGAGGTGCCAAACCCCTTCTTCTCCCTTGCTACAGAGTGAGGTCTACTCAAACTACAAGTCCCACTGCACCCTGAAAGGAATGATTGGTATAGCACCACATGGTCCAGTGACCTTTGTTTCTCCCCTCTATGCTGGTTCGATCAGCAACAAGCAGCTGTTTGTGGAATCAGGTCTTTGCAAGCTTCTCCGTCCAGACTCAGCGATCATGGTGGACAGAGGCTTCCTGATGGACAACTGTGTGCCCTGTAAGATGTACAGACCTGCATTTCTTTCAGGAAGACATCAAATGCCTGAGAGTGAGGTCAGGGAAACGCAGGCAATCGCACACCTAAGAGTGCATGTGGAGCGTGTGATTGGAAGATTGAAAGAACACAAGTTATTGGATTCAGTCATTCCTTTGAATATGTTTGGTAACATTAATCAGCTGTACGTTGTTGCATGTCTCCTGCTGAACTACGAAAATGGCCCCTTGGTTAAGGCTTGGGCAAAGTAGAACAATCAAATCTGACATTGCAAGTGATTATTGTAGAATAGTTAGTCATTGAATGTGATATTGTTATTGCTGTTTTAAACATGTTGATGCAATAAAAAAGGCGATCTCACAGCCTTCCTTTGGGACACAAACGGTGGAATTTTAATTGTTTTGTGTTTGTTTGTTATTTACAAGCAGAGGTGGGTAGAGAAGCCAAAAATTCTGAAATAATAGTACTGTTACATGAGAAAAATATGACTCAAGTAAAAGTCAAAGCTAGTCATCCAAATAATTACTCTAGTTAGACTAAAAAGTACTTATTGAAAAAAACTACTAAAATACTGACAACAACATCAGATATATTCTTTTTAACTAAAAATCAATAACTGAAACAGTGATGAAAAAAAATGAACATGAATAAAACATCCATCACATTAAAACAGTCTCCATAAAACTGACGTAGCCACCAGCACAGTATGTTTGTTTTCTGAGATGGTCATGTGGAAGTCGTGTAACAAAACTGATTCATATTAATAAATGGCCAAAAAATAGAAGCAACGAGTGGAATGCATGCAATTGTAATGGAGTAAAAGTAGTGTTAATTTATAAGTATAATTCAGTGAAAGTAAAAAGCACACCGTTTTAAAACTACTATAAAAAGTACATTTTTTGTAAAAACTTACCCAAGTTAATGTAATGGAGTAAATGTACCACGTTACTACCCACCTCTGTTTACAAGCAGTGCAAGCATCATAATCAGTTTTCTCTTTTATAGCTTGTAGAACTTCATCATCCCTGTAAATCCTCTGAATGAACAGGTCATCCTCAGTGTAGACTACAAAGTCGCACCATTCAAATCCACTTAATAAAAGGTGCCCCTGCACCTGCCAGTAGTAGGCACGTGATTTTTTTAACTGAAGTATGTCATCAGAGACCCTGAGGTAAGTGCAGTCCACATAGCTTCTGACATGAGGACACTTCACCTCTACCAGTCCAAATGCAGGTTCAGCTTTTGGGTCGTAGATCAGACCATCTGGTGAAGCCCCAAGCCACGGCGCATCGGGATGAATGATGAAGCCACATGGGTAGTGGTTGACGTCCCTCGCCAGACAATACTCCTCTATTGCCTTAGGCTCCAGCTCGAGGCCTCTCTTCATGTCGGCAGTTTTGTAGCCTGACCGGGAGATTCGAGGCCAAGCTTTCTGCCGATTACTGTCCTCTCACATGGCAAACTTCTCTGAAGCACATCACATGGATAAACAGTATATAATTAAACAGTACAATTATATATATATATATATATATATATATATATATATATATATATATATATATATATATATATAAACACTATACTATTATTAAAACCAAAATGCATAAGGTCTGCTAGGCTGCGGTTTCTGAAAAAGATGTTTATATGAAGGCAAAGTTTTAAAAACAAAATCATATTTAACACAGTTTCTTATTCCGACAGGATCATCATGTTTGTTTACAACTATATATCCTGTTGGGTGAAAAGTGCACATACCTAAATCTAGAGGATGTCGCACGCAGCCTCCTTAAGAGGTGCCATTCCTGCAGAGAGCTTTGCTGCCTTGTGCTCTCCTCAGTTCGGTGGGCCATGTCATGTGATGTTTCCAGAGACATCATGTGGAGTTGCTGATGATGGCTCAGTACAAAGCAGCACTTGGTGGGGCCCAAGAAGTAATTGGAGGGAGGTACAGATGGTCGTGGTGTTGCAGTGGAATGCAAACACGTTTTAGGTGGGCTCCATGCTGGGAGGAGATAGGAGAGGACACTTCCTTCTTGAACTTTGCCAAAGGCACTGTCCGCCAGTGGTATAGCCCCTGAAATTTTCTCCACCTCCCACGTTGCCTGATTTTTGGCAGTTGCTATTAAAATTTTGGTCTGTGGGTTTGTTTAATAGAGTATCTAAACCAACGTAGAGGTGAATAACGCCACACAGTGTATTGGAATGTGTTCACTAGCTCTGCACTGATCCATTATCTGGAATGTATTTGTTTTGACGCTCTGCCACTGCCAAAATCATGAATTTATTTTATCTGTCAACCTTGCCCATCAAACTCAGTGGGCGGGTCCTGACGCCTGATTGGTTGCTCTTTCCACAAGTCAAGACAAATACATTCCAGATAATGGATCAATGCAGAGCTAGTGAACACATTTCAATACACTGTGTGGCGTTATTCACCTCTACGTTGGTTCAGATACTCTGTTAAACAAACCCATAGAACAAACTTTTATTAACGCAGAATGTTGGACAGTATGTGACGTGAAGGAGCTGCTGAGAGAAGCAGCGGGTTTGATCGTGGAATCTCTAAACAGAACTTCTACTTGGTTCTCCAGAACTGCCGTCGGGTCAAACTCCAAACGTCCCGGTCCCTGTGTGTTCTGCTTGTTGTATCATGGTACCAGAGAAGCTGTGGAGTACTTCTAAACTTTCAGTCACTCTGTCGTCAATATTTTGGTCGGAAAGTGACTAAATGAGTCCAACAACTTCAACATATTCTCTGCTTTCCTCGCTACATGCGCTGGTTAGCCCCGCCCACTGAGTTTGATGGGCTAGGCTGACAGATAAAATAAATTAATGATTATGGCAGTGGACCATGAAATAATTAATTACATAGATGAATAATTAATTAAATAGTGAAATAATGAAATAGATAAATAATTAATTTAATAATGAAATAATTAATTAAATAGATAAATAAATAATTAAATAGTGAAATAATGAAATAGATAAATAATTAATTAAATAGTGAAATAATGAAATAGATAAATAATTAATTAAATAGTGAAATAATTATATATGTTTTTACATATATTAATTTGTATTTTAATTAATTAATGATACATTTAATTACACATTTATGTATTTAATTATCATTTTAATCATTTAATTACACATTTATGTATTTAATTATCATTTTAATAATTTAATTACACATTTATGTATTTAATTATCATTTTAATAATTTAATTACACATTTATGTATTTAATTATCATTTTAATTATTTAATTACACATTTATGTATTTAATTATCATTTTAATCATTTAATTACACATTTATGTATTTAATTATCATTTTAATAATTTAATTACACATTTATGTATTTAATTATCATTTTAATAATTTAATTACACATTTATGTATTTAATTATCATTTTAATTATTTAATTACACATTTATGTATTTAATTATCATTTTAATTATTTAATGACACATTTAAGTAATTATTGAATGATATATTTAATTAATTCATTGTGTCACTTTACGTCCTCCATAGAAAAGCTCGCAGGTGAAGAATTTGATTAAACTTTATTGACACTGCCAAGACCCACAACAAAATGGCTGTGAATGAAAGTAAACGTTAGCGCATGATGCAGTTTCACATTATGGATTACTATGCTGTGAATTTTGGTTGAAGAACAGTGTGGATAGTCTGAAAATGACCACGAAAAGGTAAGGAAATAAAAAATATCGCTGTTTGTGAGAATAGCTTTGGGATTTGGTGTATTTGGTGATAAACATGCTATCTGATAAGGCTAGCTGTGATATGCAAAGGTTAGCTTTGTGTTTGTTTTGAGACTGACGTGAGGTGCTTGGCGAATATCTTTTTATGCTTGGTATCATATGAAATTGCAGCTTTTCTAGTTTCATTTGATACCCAATATGTTGGGGTGCATTTTGTTTAGGGTGTTACTCTAATGGTGGCGCTGTTGTTTGTTGTATATGTATTTTGAAGTTGTTTTTAAAGAAATACTTTGTTGACCAAATGCACTTGAAGAGTTGATTTAGTGGTGTTAGGGATTCTTCTTTGAGACAAATTATAAATAAAATGTCCTTACATCACTAAAGTAATTTTTTTTACACACGTGAACTTGTGTTTACACCTCTTCGACCGACTGGTGGATCCGTCGGGCTTAAGGGTTTTGAATACTTTGAACAAGTACATATTTAACTAGTATGTAATATATATTTGAATAGGAAAGATGGGTGGAGACATGATTCCAGCAGCGTTCCCCAAAAGCAGTCTCGTAGAATGTGGTATTTGTTTTTGTTAGCAGAAGAATTCTGTACAAGCTGACGAAGATAATGGAAGATCCTTCACACCCTCTACACAACGCCGTGACGAAACAACAGAGTGTGTTCAGTGGGAGGCTTGTTCAAGTCCGATGCAAGACAGAGAGATACAGAAGATCCTTCCTTCCAGCAGCTATCAGGCTGAAGAACAAAGCCCTTAATTAATTAATGTAATTGTTTTACTTTACTAAAAAAAAAAAAAAAAAAAAAAAAAAAAAAAAAAAAAAAAAAAAAAAAAAAAAAAAAAAATTACTACTACTACAATATTGAATTTCCCTTTGGGATTAATAAAGTATTTTTCATTCATTCATTCATTTCATTTCATTCATGGCAGCGCTGTGGCTGTCTGTAGCGAATGGATGACGTCACCATGCTACGGTATAGTAGTTTTCTGCATAAAGAACGAAGTGGTATTAAAATAAGTCTTGTTAGAATTGATTTTGCAAAATATGAAGAAGCAGAGTATTAGTTATTTATACAGGTTAATTTTAAAGCGGTGTTGAAGGATATTTATTTGTAGAACTGTCTATGTTTACTAAAATGTATGAAAATGCGCTCAAGGTAGTCCAACATTTCCCGTCAGGCACCGCGGGGCTAGCGTGGTGACGTCACGTTAGCATGTCCAATAGCCGCGGGGTATGTTTTTTCCTAGTGGACAGGGATTGGTTGAAAAAAATTTGAACAGATTTGGCAGAGTGTTGTAACGGTTGCTGCTTTAGTTTGTTGCGGGAGAGACAAACGTTTTTCTCAAAAGAGAATTTATTTTTCTTTTGGTGGATTATTTCTTTTGTTGCGTACTTTAAGTGAGAAGAGGTAAGTTTTATTCAAAAGTAGTTTGCTGATGTAAATGTGATGTTTTCATGTCTGCTAAACTATGGGGGGGTTTCTTAAAACAACACAACAGCAAATGTACATGTTTGTACTGAGTGCTGTAAACTCGGGCTGGCTTAATAAATCAGTACATATGTATTTTACGTATTGTGGTGTAGTTTAGTTGGCTGTGCTGCGGTTAGTTGGTCACTTAGTAACTTAATTTTATCGCAGTTAAGTCAGAATTGTAGCGTGGCTATATTAGAGGAGTTACTGTAGTTAGAATATATTTATTTTTAATACATAATTTGTGACGTAGGGGGACGGTTAGTTTAGTTATATGTCGCCAGCTTAGTTACATGCCTGTTCGATGTTTTCGTGATTAATAAATCTATGTATTGTGTCTAGTCTGGAGTTTTCTTCCGCGTTGCGATTACGGTTGGTAGCATAAATGTAATGCAGTGATTTCAAGTTGTTTACTGATATAATTGGCTACAACTGTGAATGGAAATGTTTTAAGAATTTATTTAATTGCGTTGGTCTCTTGTTTGGTGGTTGTGCTCACGGCGAAGCTTTGAATATCGTCTGTGACGACCATTTTGTCACAGGCTCGCCTAATGCTCTTCCTGTTTGCTCCCGTGTTAACAGTTGTAGTTAAAGAAGTACTTTGTTGTTATGTTATGTAAAGCTTTGTAGCTATGAATGTTATTTATTTTTGCTATTACACAGTATATGTTTTTACAGGTTTTATTATTGATAGGCTGTGTGTGTGTGTGTGAATGTTTTATGTTATGTCCAAGGTTCTACAATTCCCTGATTTGATTTTATTTATTTTGCTTTTTGTTATGAAGAACGTTGTCCTTTTCCCCCAAAGTTGGTGTCAGTGAACCTTGTTTTCATGTTTATGATCTGTGTATATTTTCCTGTGGCTTTGTGGGTAGTTTAATGTGGAAATGTTATGTTGGTATGTAATGATTTTGTTGTCCAATTCTTGTCTTTTAAAGGTTGAGGCAGCATCTAGCCAGGTGTCTGCCAGCTGTGTTGAGGCCACACCATGCCCAGTGTGTGCCTGTGACGTGCTAGGGCCACCAGTGATGCACACACATCCATCTCAGACACAACATGGCTGGTCTTCTTGTAGGACAGTTCTTTGTGACTGATGGTAGTTTCTTTTTTTTATTCTAAGTGGTCCTTCAGATGGAATTTATTTTAAGGTAACAGTTGTTTATTTGATGAATTGTGATGTGTTAAAACTAGACTTTAATTAGGCTGGGTACTTTCCTAGCTGGGGTTATAATTGTAACTGGTTTAATCTTCATTTTCTACCAGTTGCAGATGGTGTAATCTGTCCAGTGGAGCCCTCTGCCATAATACACCTCCATGCAGTTGTACGTACTCTTCATACTCCACAGATTTTTAATGATGGGGTAGAGTAGAACATGCAGTCATTTGATTTGCGTTACAGGAGGATGAAGACACCTTATCAGCCGCCACCGAGAGGGAGGGTTCAGAGAGACCCGTAGACAAGGCAAATTTATTTGTACAGCACATTTCATGTACAAGATAATTCAAAGTGCTTTGCATAAAACATTCCAGCAGGGTGCAGAAAACAAAACAAGTGCATTAAAAAAACAAAGATTAAAAGAAATTAAATGAATTCAATAAAGACAGAAAGAAAAAGCTAAACTAAAATAGATTAAATGCAATAACTAAAGTTCCAGTGTAGGGAAAGAGTATTAAAACATGATCAAGTTTAAAGATTCCAGCTTGAAAGATTATAGACTGTAGAGGTTTTACAACTTGAAATAACATCTATCAGTTAATCAGACTTCATAATACAAACAGCATAATGTATTTATGTCTTTATTTCTTTATGTCTTGATGCATCACTCAGAAAGATGGTGGCATGTCGTGTCTCTGACTGCTCTTCCATCTTGTGCTTCAGCAGGGGGTCAGGATCTTCATCATCAGCTGCATTCAGTGGCTGAGTCGGACGTTGCTCCTCTCATTGTGGCGATGTTGTGGAGAACAACACATGCCACAATAATGTCACATGCCCTATCTGGGGCCGCTCTGAGCCTACGAAGGCACTGGAGGCGGGCCTTAAGCATCCCAATAGTCATCTCTGCCCCGGCTGGAGTCCTGCAGTGAGCCAAGCCGGGCTCAGGATCAGGGGTCAGCAAATACGGCTGGCAGGGGTACCCTCTGTCACCCAGCAGGTAACCATCAAACTCTCCTATAATACAGGACACAATATTACATTTTTAGTTGTGATAGGTCAAACTAAATATTGATTTTAATGTAAATAACTCACCACGGGCAGATCTAGCGCTCTGTGTACACTCAGGAAAGACTGGAGGGTCGTCACAGACCCAGACCACTTTGCTTCCACGTTACTGACGATGTGGCTGCATCTCATCTTCAAAGGACAGAACAGTAATTAGCTGAAGTAGCTGTAATGTGAAGTATCTGGGATTCTAAAGGCTACGATTTACCTGCACATTATAGCTGTGGAAAGACTTCCTATTCACATAATCTCCTTCATCTACTGAAGGAGCTGTGATAGGAACCTGAGTCCATCTATGCAGCCAATCACACCTGGAAACCCTAAAATATATCAGATTAACTGATGTGTTCTTTGTATCTTGTTGGTCTGTGATTTGGAAACACCACTAAAGTGTAGAGCAAAGGTTTCAGTGTAAGAGTGACAGTTCTCGCTGTCCGACAGACTGCTGCCTTTGAAATATGCTCAGCATCACCGACGTTATAAAGAAAACTCCCTTTGGGAAAAAAACGAAGTAACGCTCAGCACAGTGAGGGAATGATAAAACATCCAGGCAGGGTCTGATCACCCTTTCCACCACATCGATATCTGCAGTGTCTTGTCCTTCGATGTCAACTGGCTCTTCAAGAAAAGGGCACGCCATGTCAAACACTTCCTTCAGTCTGCAGCTAAAGAGGAGAAACTCCGGTTAGTAGAAGAAAACCTGCCAGCGAGCATGTTAGCGTTACCAAGTCTGTTGCTGTGGTAACTGACTCAGAGTTACACTGAACTCGCTTTGTGAAACCGAAAACCCAGAGTTTCCCTTAACTCGGAATGCATCACAGTAGCACACATTACGTTAATACGCATGCAGGTTAGGGGCAGTTTGCACTATGTATGCTGATCTGACAGAACACGGGCGTTGCACTTGATGTGTATTTCAACGTGAGAAATGGGAGGTGTGGCATCAGAAAAGCCACTGAAACGTGTGAGAGTTGGCAGGGGTGATAAAGTAATGATGTTTCTGGATTTTCCAGAATGGCACTATGAAGTTAAATAATGTAGTTGAAAACGACATCATTGTTTACGTGTTTATGACGTTTGTCAATATCAGGACATTCAGTTTTGTTTTTTAAATAATTATAAATGAACAGAGTTCATGATTATCTGACTGCTCTGTACTGTGACGTCACAGCGCGTGAAAAATCTGAGGTTTTCACTAATCAAAGCACGTGACCTGATTGGCCTCTGTGTGTCTGAAGGGGGACGCCGGAGATGATGAGCTGCTGAAGCACCAACTGGCCGATCCGGAGATGAAGGTACAGACAGACATGGTGAGGCGCAGCTTTGTGTTTCAGGCATGGTTCAGGGTCTGTCTCCTCCCACAGGAAGCCCAGATGATCAGCTGGCTACAGGAGTTCAGACGTTGCGAGACTCAGCTAACGAAGGACCACGAACAGCTGATTTATACTATCTTGGTGAGAACAGGGCTTAAAGTATTCCAGCTTTTCACTATGATTAAAAAAAAAAACAAACAACAAAAAAATGTTAACTGTATAAAGTGGTTGAGACTCTGAATTGACTCTGCACGAAATGTATGTAAACTTGACACACTTTCAGCTGTTTTTCATGCAGTACATTTAACTTATGTCCATATTTGGACTACATATTACAACATTTATACATCAACATTCAGCTGCATGCTTCCACAGTCGTCTTGTTGGTGCATGGACAGTAAAAGAAACTATCTTCTGTTTCCCGTCAGGTCGTCTGAATTGTTTGAATTCATTGAAGCATTTTCAAGAAAAATATCTTGAGAGGAAACACTGATCTAAAAGAGACTGCTTAAAGCTTGTTCCTATGACTTTAAAATATTAGAAACTAATGTTAATTAATTTTCCTTAAAAATGATAAAGGACTTAATGTTTTCTCTTCAGTGTATCACAATTTACATATTCCCTCAAAGTATACATCTTCATTCTATATGTAGCTAATAAAATGTTTTATGACCATATTAAAATTATCTGACGACTTCAGTCCTGTCAAGGGTTAAAGCAAAAATGATCAAATTGGATTTTTCATTTGAAGCAGTACGTTGTCCCGGAGGTTGTCTCTGCTCTGCATACACTGTGTTGACTACACATCCAAAACTGTGTCTAAGTAACTCGGTCAGTATACTAATATTCTGGAGATATCGGTTATCAGATGGAAGTACTTGTTCTTGTTAGAAACCGTCTCTGTCACAGATCACTGTATTACATGACATCCTGATGGGTCTGTGTCTCTCTGCAAAAAGGCCTCATGACTACAGAGTAGTAGCTTCCTAACAGGCATGAACTGCTAGTACAGCGGTCACTTAGACCAGCGCAAAACTGCAAACTCATTGGAAACAGCATGAGTGTGAATGACAGTACAGGGATTCAAATCCCACATACAGATGCAAACGTAGGACTCGTTCATGGTTAGTGCTACGGTGGCATATCCATGCATCACAGAATATTACTGCAGTCCTTTACATACACGTATATTGAATCACTTAAGTGTAGATAACGTAAATTGTGGGGAGAGTAAATGTATAATCTGTATAACATGGTGTTGGCCAGTAGCTGATGCTCTCTGCCAGCTGGTGGCAGTCTCACCACATCAGGGCCGAGCACCACCCGAGCAGAGGAGAAATGACATGCCATCTACATTATAAATGTCACTATTTATGATTGACTTATGAAGTGTTCTATACCTGTGTCATTTTTTATGTTTTATGTAAGATGGGGAGTGTTTGGCTGTCTTAGGTCCAAGATAATGTCATAAAAAGTATTTATTACCCTTAAGAAGTAGATTTAAAGCGGTTTCAATCCAAATTTGGTCTCATTCATTTCAGATGGTCCGTCCTGCCTCAGACTTGCTTGCAGATGTTGAGTGAAATCACATGGCCACGATGAAAGGTGACACTCATCAGGTATCATCTTTTGAAAATAGCATTACTGTAATGAATGGTTATTTACAAGCCTTTCCATTTTAGTGTGTAGTTGATTTTTCTTTTCTTTGTATCTCACTTGCTTTCCACAGGCTGGTGTGCAGCTGAAAGCACAGTGTCGTTACCTGGCCATGTGGAGGACTGCAGTCATCAGATGCTGTGCAGGAAGTGGTGGCTTCAAAATGCAAACCAGGGGCCATAGAAATCACTTGTATGCATTTCAAGTGGGACTCTGCCCTCCATAGATTTTGTAATAAGGTATTCAGTGATTTTTAAGGTACTTAAGTAATGACATATTTAAAAAGTTATCAAGTATTATTACTGTTTAAGTAATAAGATGTTTGATGAGTTATGCTTACATCAGAAGACTTTAAAAGGATTTGGAAAAGACTCTAGAAAACTACCAGCTCACACCTGCTCACATCTAATGACAAGTGCCAAGTCTCAGACTGAGATTAGACAAAGACCGTGAATCACTATTTACTAGACTCCAACTAGATTCTTTTAGCATTTTTTGTGATATATTCAGGACTTAAAGTATTCCGGCGCCGTGCCGGATCTCCGGCTTTTCACTATGATTCAGGGGAAAAAAAACAAACAAAAAAAATGTTAACTGTGCATAAAGTGGTTGAGACTCTGAATTGACTCTGAATTGTAGAAAATGAATTAAACAATGAACAATGTTAAAGTCAGAAATTCCACGTAGCGTGAACGTTATCTCCGAGTGGTCTTGAACGCAGCATCCAAGCCGATGGTTGTTTCACCGAACATATTTTTTAAAAAATGGAGAGTAAATTCATGAAGCCAGAGAATGACGTCCTAATTGACAACGACCTTAGAACCACATGGCGCTGGGCATGGATAGAAGGGGTGGAGACGGCAAGCTTTTTGGGAGCTGGTGCCAGAAACTAAGAGCCAGGTAGGCCTACTTGTTTCTGTGTTGTGCTCGAAGAAGCTGGTGTATGCAACTGGTGGCAAAAACGTTCTATTATGTCACGAAGGAGACCCGGCCGCAGCTCGCGCTCTCCAACATACAAGTCGTTTGCCAGGTGTTGTGTCCTAAAATGAATGTGTGCCAAAACTTGATTATACGGCCGCGGGAGTGCGCTATCTGTTAGCGTCATTTCGCTCAGCTTCTCTCTGTGTCTGCGGCTCCTCCTCTCGCTGTAAAACCGACATAGTACGCGAATGCAAGAGACAGTATGTCCAAATGAACAAAGAAAGCATGATTTTGCAAGTGCTTTAACGGATTTATTAACACTGCAGATAAAGACGTGCTGTAATCAGAAACGATATCCAGGCATGTTGCTGCTCCACTGTTTAGGTTTCATGTTTGTCTCATGCTTGTTTATTGAAAGTATGTAAAGTCCAGTAAAGACATGATTTGTGTGTTGATTTACAAAGTTTAATTTCCACTGATGTTCATGACTTATTTTATTTATTGGAGTACATTTCTTGTTAATAAAATGCAGAATCTACATTAAAGTGGTCTGTTATCAATCAAGAGTTAAACTGTGCACATTACTGGCCAAGTAGTACCTTACACACACACACCTCTTATTCTTTTAAAGTGGAATTTGGTCTCAGAATAATCGTTTTAACTTATCAGTAGCTGATCATGGGCCCTGTAATTGTCTATAAAACAAAAAATGTTGCTTGAAATGGCTGCAGTTTGTTCAGGTGAGACATGTTTTACAGATGAATGGCCATCTACTTCCTTGCATCCACTCCACCCCCTTTTGCACTTTAATTCACAGTTTGGTACTTAAGAAAGAAGCACAGTCGCACACAGAATGTTTAGTTGTTTATTAAAGAATGGAATGTTAATATATCTGATTTTGTCTGCGTGAAAGAGACATTAGTCTTTGAGGGTGATAGACAGGAGTATTGTGTGTAAATGTGAAGTGTAAAGGTAAATTAATAGTATAATGGTGTTGACTCACCTGACTCCACAGCGTTCGGGCAAATGGGTTTCAGGTGGCCTTGGCATTCTTTTATGGTTTGGGAGAAACCATGAGACCGAGGAGTTAGAAGGAATTTATTTGTATATTGGTTTTGGGTTTACTTTATTTTTTGGGGTGTTAGGTAAATAGTTTAGGTGTGTAAATCATTTTTAGGATTTTGTATGGGATAATTTTAGCAGGAAAAGTTTGTTATAATTGGAGAAACACCTGTTGGGAGAGTGGTTTAGTCCAATCAGCAGCAGGAGAGATAAATGGGGCTTGTTTGCTCATTTTGTGTGGCTGTTGGTGGAGGCTTGACTGCTCTGAAACCGGAGGGAGTGAGTTGCTGTCCAAATCTATGTCTGGTAAATAAAAAAAACATTGTATTGGATACTGGTGTCACTGTTTCCAGCCACTCACACAGTCCAGGCTGTCACAATGTTTCATCACCGGTTCTTGTTCATAGTTTTTTTTTCTTTTTTTTTTCTTCTTCCCCCGTCCGCTTGTCGTTGTTCTGTCAGGATTCCTGTTTCTGTATTTGTCAGAGCTCATCTGTTGGTTGTTGATTGTGTTACGTCACTGCGACTTAAAATAATATCAAACTCGTTTTATATTGCCGCAGACGCAAGACTAGGAAAAGATTGACACGAAACAGCGCAGATTACCGCCTTAAACCTAACCTAACGATGGAGATGACATGCTGTGACTCTAGTAAGACTCCTAAGATTTCCTAAAGACTTCTGTTTTTAGTCTGCGACCGTGAAAATGGTTTGGTGTGAGCCCAGCATTACTTGTTCATGCCATCAAAGCCGGGGCTTATCAGCTCTGCTGCTCGCGGGCTGCTGTGCTGCAGGATTGAAATTTCCCTGCTGCGACACACCTGGCTCAGATTAATGAGTCATTAACAGGCTTTTGCAGAACTTAAAAATCTGTTTGGGAGGACCATTTAATTTGATCAGGTGTGTTGGAGCAGGGAAACGTCAAAAACCTGCTGGACAAGTGGCTGGTGAGTCTTAATCTAAGCACTTTATTATGACATTATTATTGCAATCATACAAACAAATACAATACAATTTATTCACTTGATAGTTTTATCCATCCATCCATATTCTTACTGCTAATCCAGGGTCAGGTCGAGATGTCCAAGAAGAGAAGCCCAGACTTCCCTCTCCCCTCCCACATTTTCCACCTCATCCAGAGGGATCCTGGTGCGTTGCAAGGCCAGCAGAGATGTAATCCCTCCAGCATGTCCTGGGTCTACCCAAGGGGTCTCCTCCCAGGGGGATGTGCCTGGAACACCTCACCAGGAAGGCGTCCAGGAGGCCCCCTGACCAGATGTCCGATCCCCCTCATCTAGTTCCTGTCGTTGTGGAGGACTCGATACTGAGGCCTCCACACTGGATCCTCTCAACACCTCGGCTGCAACTAGAAATTCTTTCCTTAAAAGTTATGAACAGAATCGGTGACAGGCCAGCCTTGGCAGAGTGTGACCCTCACTGGAAACAAATCTGACTTACTGCCGGCAATGCGGACCAAGCTCTGGCACCAGTCGTACAGGGAGCAGACGGGTCGTACAAGGGGGTCCAGCAGTCCATACTCCTGGAGCATCCCCAGCAGGACTCTTCGGTGACACGGTAGAACTCCTTGTCCAGGTCCATAAAGCACATGTAGACTGGTTGGGTAAGAGTACACATGTAGACCTGGCCGCCGCCCACCTCACAATGCACCCGAGTCCTACAGTCCCTCCTGCAGGTAGTGAGTCCACATGTTACCCTTTCTGGCTGAGCCCAAATGGGCTCCAGGGGTAAAGGCCTGGCCACCAGGCACCCCCTTCCATACCCCACCTCCAGGCCTGGCTCCGAGTCCGGGCAAAGGGAAACCCTGAACCACTGTTGTACCTCATCATAGGGGTTGTAACAGCTATAATTATTTTTTTTTTTAATTAAAAATATACTTGTCTTTTCTAACATGCCATGTATTTATACCACAGAGGATGTTGGTAATCTGCATCTTTGATTGTTTGGATGCTGCTTAGAAGTACTTCTCTATCCTGAAGCTGTTTAAAGCTTGAATGTGTCTGCTGCTGTATGTGTAAAATGATCTGCTATGATTTTGCTTCTTTCCAAGTAACAAGACAGTTTGTCTTTTTAATTTCTTCAACAACCAAAACAAAATATTCCAGGACTCAACAGAATAAGTCCTGGAATATTGAATTAAGTGCACTGAACTGGTAATTTTAACTGAAAACAGCACTACAGTGCTACACAAAGTATAGTTGAATCTGACAATGAAATGGACAGTAATAAAGTATTTCTGATACACTAAAAGGAAATAACTAGTTTATATTGGGATTGCTTCCTCCTGATCACCTCAAATTACACAGCGGTGGAGTTTTAATGACATCAACTTATATTTCTAAAATATTTAAGTGTTAAAATTGACTCAGTGTAAATTACTAAAAAGTCCTCATAAAAACAGTTCTGAACATTAAATATTACATATGAAAATAAAACTATTTAAAATCTGGTCAGAAGAAAATTATTTAGTGTTTTCAGATTACAGCAGAACAGCAAACATGATTAAAATGAACATATTTACATGTTACTATCTATATGAATAAGTTAGTATTGTACAATATTTACAGTAGGCTTGTTAAAATACTAAATTTCAAACTCGTTGCGATACTAAGGATGGTGTTAAGTACTATTTTTGGTATGACAGAGGGGGGGAAACATTTAAGTATGCATACCTGTGCTAGTTAATATCTAACTAGATACTAAATGTTAGTATCTGGATTTATTTTTTTACACATCAATTTATAGATCTCTAAAACATCCTCAGTCCTCCAGCTTGTAAACAACATGGTTAAAGTGTTCATAGCTCTCAAAGACTCTGTTGTCCAGACCTTTTGAAGGGGACATCATCTAAACTGGGCAGAATGTTGTCTTTTTGTAATTTTTATGTCCCTGTATCAGTAGGCCTGGATTGTACAAACAGGAAACAGGACACTTTGGCTCCAACCTCTGAGAAGTGCTCCTTCTGCTTGTGCTTGTACTGCGTAGCTCTTATCCAGGATGAATGACTGGCAGTGCTGGGAAATGTGGTGGTGGCAGTCAGTGGAGGGATAGCTGGAGGTGCTGTTGTTAAAGCACCAGCAATTACAGGGATCACCTGACAGCCAGGTGTTGTGAGCTGTGTGGATGGACCTGCAATTTCAGAGGAAGCTGCTGGTGCAGCTGGAGAGTGCAAATGGCTGGTGATGGTACAGGTGACGGGCACAAGTTAAAATCTAATGTGGACGGGCCGGCTATCTCAGGACTCACTGGAATAGCAGGTAATATGGGTCGAGCAGAGGGACCGGGAATCTGAAGGGCTGCTGTAGATGCAAACAGAGGGTACAGGCCTGGTGATGGTAGTGGTTGCAGAGCTTTGCCTCAATGGTTGCGGTTGCGGCCTGGAGACTGGCATCATATTAGCCGTTCTTCCCTTCAAAACCCTCATCAAAGGGTAGTCAGGTGGGGGTGGAACTGTAGGATGACAGGATCACATTTGTTTTTGGAAGAGGAATGTCAGCTTTGCAGAGGACAGGATCCTCCACTAAAATCCAGTGCTGGATCCTCCCGTATGCCTTCAGGATGCGGCTCTTCTCCGGGCTGGTTTTTGACTCTTGAGGTCTGTGTAGCTGCAACAGTTTGACAAGCGTGTACATGAGTCTGTTGTTATGAACGCTGATCTCTTGTTGTGCTAGGGCATAGCGTTTGGCCATCTTTACTTTTGATATCACTGCCGCGTCAACCAGGTCGTCCCTTTTAGTCTGACAGTACATAATGTTGCCCCAGCGCGTCCTGTACAGTGTGTTGCCCCAGCGCGTCCTGTACAGCTTGTTGCCCCAGCGCGTCCTGTACAGCTTGTTGCCCCAGCGCGTCCTGTACAGCGCGTCTTGTACAGCATGTTGCCCCAGCGCGTCCTGTACAGGGCGTCCTGTACAGTGTGTTGCCCCAGCACGTCCTGTACAGCGTGTTGCCCCAGCGCGTCCTGTACAGCGCGTCCTGTACAGCGCGTCCTGTACAGCGCGTCTTGTACAGCATGTTGCCCCAGCGCGTCCTGTACAGGGCGTCCTGTACAGTGTGTTGCCCCAGCACGTCCTGTACAGCTTGTTGCCCCAGCGCGTCCTGTACAGTGTGTTGCCCCAGTGCGTCCTGTACAGCGCGTCTTGTACAGCGCGTCTTGTACAGCATGTTGCCCCAGCGCGTCCTGTACAGGGCGTCCTGTACAGTGTGTTGCCCCAGCACGTCCTGTACAGTGTGTTGCCCCAGCACGTCCTGTACAGCGTGTTGCCCCAGCGCGTCCTGTACAGCGCGTCCTGTACAGCGCGTCCTGTACAGCGCGTCCTGTACAGCATGTTGCCCCAGCGCGTCCTGTACAGGGCGTCCTGTACAGTGTGTTGCCCCAGCACGTCCTGTACAGCTTGTTGCCCCAGCGCGTCCTGTACAGGGCGTCCTGTACAGTGTGTTGCCCCAGCACGTCCTGTACAGCTTGTTGCCCCAGCGCGTCCTGTACAGCGCGTCTTGTACAGCATGTTGCCCCAGCGCGTCCTGTACAGGGCGTCCTGTACAGTGTGTTGCCCCAGCACGTCCTGTACAGCTTGTTGCCCCAGCGCGTCCTGTACAGTGTGTTGCCCCAGTGCGTCCTGTACAGCGCGTCTTGTACAGCGCGTCTTGTACAGCATGTTGCCCCAGCGCGTCCTGTACAGGGCGTCCTGTACAGTGTGTTGCCCCAGCACGTCCTGTACAGCGTGTTGCCCCAGCGCGTCCTGTACAGCGCGTCCTGTACAGCGCGTCCTGTACAGCATGTTGCCCCAGCGCGTCCTGTACAGGGCGTCCTGTACAGTGTGTTGCCCCAGCACGTCCTGTACAGCTTGTTGCCCCAGCGCGTCCTGTACAGTGTGTTGCCCCAGTGCGTCCTGTACAGCGCGTCTTGTACAGCGCGTCTTGTACAGCATGTTGCCCCAGCGCGTCCTGTACAGGGCGTCCTGTACAGTGTGTTGCCCCAGCACGTCCTGTACAGCGTGTTGCCCCAGCGCGTCCTGTACAGCGCGTCCTGTACAGCGCGTCCTGTACAGCATGTTGCCCCAGCGCGTCCTGTACAGGGCGTCCTGTACAGTGTGTTGCCCCAGCACGTCCTGTACAGCTTGTTGCCCCAGCGCGTCCTGTACAGGGCGTCCTGTACAGTGTGTTGCCCCAGCACGTCCTGTACAGCTTGTTGCCCCAGCGCGTCCTGTACAGCGCGTCTTGTACAACATGTTGAACTGCTGAGGCTGCTTGTTATGCTCCTCCACTGCGTTCCAGGCTTTGAGGAGACTGTGATACATTTTATTTGTATAGCACATTATAAAATCTTACATCTCACAGTTCTAAAATAAATAAGGTTAAACAACAATAGTTCTAAAATTATCTAGATTAAAACAGAGCTGTTTAGTTGATAGGGAAAGCTTGTCCTCTATCAGGCTGATGTTTACCAGGTGAGAGCAGAAGGTTTCCAGCTGCTGAAAGTCAGGAAGAGGGTTTGACTGCAGACATCCTCCCGTTAAAACAAACACAAATGATTGCTTGATTTAAATGGTCTTAATTGCTTTTTTATTTATTGAACCTTTATTTATACAGATGGTATAATCTCCTGTTATCATTACTGTTGTGTTGTCCTGCCAAGAGACTAAAGATGGAAAAAAGCTTTGCTATCATTTTGCATATTAAACATTTGATGTTTGTTATATAACTAATTATAGTTTTTAATAATTATTTATTCTATAGTATTATATAATAGTTATGGTTTAAGTATGTATGGCCTTTCCACTAATGTTGTTTGAACTCTATGTTTTATTCTGCACAATACTTTTTGTCTCTAGTTCTGTTCTCTTCCTTCTGCACTAGACTTAAACGTTTTACTGGTTTATTTAACTCCTGGCAAAGAGGCAACAGTTTAAAATCTGCCACTTGTCTAACACCAGCTTATTTACAGAAATGTAAAGATCTTGGTTTCTGGGGTAAAAATCAACAAACGCATTGCTGCTCAGAAAAGCCGGAGGGTGAACAACAGCAGTTCTGACGCTGGTGAGGGTGATGTGGGGCAGCACAGCCTCCAGCACATCGTCATGTTTCACCTTCACTCTTTTAAGCCTCATCTGGGTCAGGCTGTCTGGGCTGAAACACCTCCTCATCTGCATCGGGTCCTCCCTTCACAATGTCCTTCAGAGAAAAGGGACCTGATTCTCTGGTGCTCTGACTGAAGAGGTATTCCAGCCCAAGCAGCTCCATAGAGGTGCCATCAGCAGGAACCCGAAAGTTTCCCTCCACAGTCTCTCCAAACAGCTGCTGCCAGCAGGTGTTGAGGCGGTCAATGAGATCCTGCGGTGCCGACCTCTACCATCAAACACTGCGTCAGAACTGCAGCGTGCAATGCTGCTTATCAGGTAAACCTGATAGGGCCATGCTGCACAGTGGGGACCTGGACATCATCATGAAAGACATCAATGACAATTTAACATGTTTGAAATGTGCTCCTGTTTACCTGGGATCATGTGGGGTAAAGCTTTGTGGAATCCTTCCAGGCTGTTATTCCCACGCAGACATTCATAAAAGGGCACATTCACGCTGTTGATTGGTACGGGCCACCCTATACATGATGATGTCTGGTGGATCCTGGATGCATTTCAGGTGCCGATGCTGTTGCTGTCCATAACTCATCAATGGCTGCTGTAAATGCATGACATACAAACACACAAATGGATTATGTTCACTTTGCTTACATTGTGATCACTAATGTAAAAACTTTTGGTTTGAGGGTCTTTTATACCAGGTGTCTTGAAGAGACTGACTCCACTTTCATCCAGCCCAGCAGGACCTTTCAGCTCCTCAATGGCCTGATGGATGAATCTGAAAGTGTCATACACCCCTAGTGTGACCTGCTGCACCTGGCGTTTTAGCTGCTCCCTGGAAATGAAATTGCGGATGACATCCTCATCTTTCATGGACCTCATGGTTGCCGGGTCCTTGGCTCTGACGGCCTTGATGTGCAGCTTGAATGCATCATACTTGGAATGAGACTCGGTGCAGATGGCTGCATCAAACCGGTGAATCCAGTGGAAGATGTCCAGACGAACAATCATCCCACCGTCCACCCAAGGCTGAAATAAAGTCTCCACTGCTGCTGGGCCCTGAACACGGCAACACCCACGGTCCACATATAAAATTTTGGGGACCGGTTGGTTGGCTAGCTGAAACCGCTCCATCACCCCACGGCACATGGGTTCCAGTTTCTCCTTGGATTCCTCACAAGTCAGCACGAAGGTGACTTTCTGGGAGTGCTCATTTCCAGTGCTGGTGAACCACTCAGCCGAGCCTTGATCCTCACCAGACAGCTTCTTCGCTACCCAGAGGAAAGTTTACATAATGCAACACTGCCTGTTGTAGATAGTTGTTTCCTCTGTTCTAATCACAATCAGAAGTACTTTATTAATCCCAGAGATGGAAAAAATACTAATAACTTTACAGTACATGCTAAATGCCTTTTGATTTACGTACACTGAAAAAACTAACTTTGGGGTCCAGTAGAATATGTTTAAGTAACCCTTATAATATATACACTATAATATTAAGCTTCTGTTACAATTTAAATGAAAAAATAATATTTAAATGTTTTTTATATGTAATGCCAAAAATGTGTGTTTACAAGTAATGTTTACTATATATATATGATCATACCATTTAATGTTTTTTCGTCACTCTACATATACTCAGAAATACCCTGTAAAGTTTAATCTGAAAGTCTGACTTTAACCGTGTTCGCGCATGCGTACAACACACCGCCATTTTGGTGATTGAGCAGGCGGATACAGAGCACAGGACAGCGGGGCAGCTGCCGAAAACGGCAACGCCAGGTTGGATTATGTCCAGTTTAACCTAAGTATTTTTTGTAATAACATCAAGCAAAACCATATACATTTTAACAGAGGGACCTTTGCAACCTTAAAGAAGTATAGGATGCTCAGTTGTTTTTACTTCAATCCGTACAGTTTCGCTAACGTTTTTAAGTGCCAGCTAGCTAGCTAGTTGACAGCATGAGGTCGATACTAGAGTTAACAGTCGTAGTGGCGGCTAATGTCTGCTTGAAGGAAGGAAAACACACAGTAAACTTCAAACGTGTTCTGTTTAGATGGCCCGCTGTGGAGAAGATAGACTTAGACAAGAGCAGTCTTAACATTTTACCACGTCCATTGTGTTATGTACTTAGAAATAAACGCCAGAATACCCCCCGTACATTTTCATCCAAGCGTGTTTTTTTATTTTTTTATTTTTTATTTATTATTTTTTTTTTATTTATTTCTTCATTTTCTTGAAGAGGGATTACCACGTGAACATTACTACTGCAGCTTCTCTTGCGTGCCTGGATAAGTGGCTTTAATGTCATATATATCTCACATTTTAGCTAAACATTTTCTTTGGTTTATTTTTAAGAAGTTACGCTGCATTATGTTTTATATCACCTGCTTATTTTGTCTTACACGCATGTTCAGCCCGGAAAGTTCAGACTATATATCAGTATTTATTTAGTCTTTCCTATTGTGTCTATTTAAAGTTTAGTTTTAAAATAAAATTGATCTATTACAAAGCTTTCGTAATGAAACTGAACTTGGTTGTCCATAAACAGTCCATAAGCACCACAATATTTTTTGACAAAACATAATGTTGAACCAGGCAGGTAAATTTAAAATCTGGATGCTGGGAAAAATGGTGCATAAAATCAAATAATTATTCAACTAGCCACTTAATCCTTTTCTTGTTGCTGCTTTTATGTATGTGTATATTTCTATCAACAGGAGAGACTGCAGGTGTGAGGTGGATAGGCTGCACATGTACCAGTGGGGTGTGATTGGATTAAGCAAGACTAACTTTATTGAGGCAAGTAGAAATATATGATGGTTTTCACAATTTAATTTTATTACATGATTTATTGGATGCTTCACTTTAAATCTGACCGAGTCATTATGACTCTATGTTAATGTAATACATGGTTTCTTTTCTCTTACAGGGTGCCAATACAGTGTGGGGAGGAGGACATATTAGGTTTCTACGTTGGTTTCAACAGAGAAAAACAGTAGGCATGTCATGTTATGAGATGGTTGTGCAAAATTTGCAGCTTCAGGGCATCAACACGTTTAGAGCTCCTAAAGCATTATAGATTGAAACATCTACATTCTGGTCAGGGTCAGGGGTTACCGTGCCTATACTTGGAGTGTCCTTGTTCATTTAAACGTTGGGGTGCACTTCGTGCACATTTGTCTCGATCATACACAAACTGAACAAATACAGGAAAATGTTTCATTTTTATGTCTTGTATGTAATTGACATGGTTTTGACACAGAGAGGCAGTATTTTGAACACATTGGAGCTCATCTAAAAAAATTGGAAACCGTGTATTGTGCTTTCAAAAACTGCGATTACAGTACAAACATATATTCAACTTTTTCTTCACATAAAAGTAGAAAGCACAGTCCTCACTGCCTTGAAGATTTTAAACCCACTGTATTTCAGACATTTTCACAAGCACCTGCACCCTGTGCACAAGCACCTGAAGACAGTTGCAGTTTGCTAGATGGCAGTGAAATTAATGCAGAAGAAACACTGGTCAAAGATGGTGAAGATTTAGTCAAAGTGATTGTTGATCAGCTTGGTGCCCTATTACTCAAATTAGATTGCATCTTCAATGTGCCTAATAGGTGTATAGATGAAATTGTTGAGGAACTTCAGTTTATTGCTTGTTCAACATCTGCACCTGTTATTAAAAGAATTGTCTGTGACACTTTTGAAAACCATAACTGTACTGTTGAACCAGCAGTGATCTCAGATTTGGTAAATGGCATTTGCCAGTTAAACCCTCTTAGTGCAGCCTTTAATGAAGAAGGTCCTCTTAGCACAGCATACCAGAGAAACAGATACTTCAAAGAACATTTTTCTATTGTTGAACCTTTAGAGTACATCTTAGATCCAAAAGAGGGCAAAACATTTCAATATGTGCCTTTGCAATCTTTGTCCCAAATTTTAAATAATCGTGACGTTCAGGAAGAGGTTTTTAAGACAAAACACTGTGGTTTGTCATATTCAACTTTTTGTGATGGTTCACACTTTAAGGAAAATGTTTTCTTTTGTGGAGAAGAGTTAAGACTACCTCTACTTCTCTACTCTGATGATTTTGAGATATGCAACCCTTTAGGAACTTCTCGTAAAAAGCATAAGGTCACCTGCATCTACTGGGTGTTGGCTGATATTCCAGCAGTATTAAGGTCTGCGTTGTCATCAATTTACCTTGCTATTTTGTGCAAGTCAGATGATGTACAGAAATTTGGCCATACACGGGTGTTAGAGCCATTATTAAATGATCTGAAAAAATTAGAAGAAGATGGTCTTTTTGTGCCCTTTTTGGGAAAAATAATAAAGGGAACTGTTTTTGCTGTGGTTGCAGATAATCTTGCTGCCCACTCAGTTGGGGGCTTTATTGAAAGTTTAAGTGGGTTTTATATTTGTAGATTTTGTGTTGGAGAGCGATCCAAATTTAGGGAGTTTGAAGTCATGTCAGGAGTGTTTCCTCTTAGAACAAAACAGCAACATCTATTCGACATTGATACAGCATTGGCTAGTAACACTCACAGCCATGGAGTGAAAAGACAGTGTGTAATCACACAAAGATTAAAACATTTTCATGTAACAACAGGTTACCTGCCTGATGTATTACATGATTTACTTGAGGGAATCGTGCCTTTAGAATTGGCATTATGTTTAGACATCCTGATAAAGAGAAAATATTTTTCACTTCAGGAGCTCAATACAATCATTAAAAATTTTCCCTACAAGTGGAAAGACAGGACTAATTGTCCTCAGGGTGTACCACCAACGTTTGCTTCCCGTAAAACCATTGGTGGTAATGCACATGAAAATTGGTGCCTACTGAGGCTGCTTCCACTAATGATTGGCTGCAAAGTACCAGAGGAGGAACAAGCATGGCAAGTGTTGACTCTTAAAGATGTTGTTGAGTTGGTTATGTCACCTACCCACATGGATGAAAGTGTTGGTCACCTAGATAGCCTGATTTCTGAACACAGACATAGATTTATCAGTGTGTTTCCAGAAGAGAAGTTGATTCCAAAACACCATTTTCTAGAGCATTACCCAAGTCTCATTAAATCCTTTGGCCCACTAGTCTCCTTATGGACAATGAGGTTTGAAGCTAAGCACCACTTTTTCAAAAAGATAGTAAGACAGACTTGCTGTTTTCGGAACATTTTGAAGTCTATGGCAAAAAAACATCAGTCCATGAATGCCTTCCACCTCCATGGTTCAAAAGTCTCTGCTCTCTCTGTGTCTAAAATATCGAGAGTGCCTTTAGAGGTTGTGAATGAGAATCTGCAAGAATTTATGGCACACAAATTTCCTGGAGAGAAGATAGTTAACTTGGTCAGCAAAGCAGAATATCAGGGCATCAGTTACAGTAGTGGTATGATGCTGGTCTATGGTTCCACAGGTGGGTTGCCTGACTTTGCTGAAATACTACAAACAGTTGTTGTTCATGGCAGCTTGGTGTTTGTAGTGAAACTGCAGAGTGCCTGGTACTGTGAGCATTTAAGATGTTTTAAGTTGGAGTCCATGAACATTGTCAAAGTTATTGAGCAGTCACAACTCGCTGACATTTACCGTCTGATTACGTATTCTGTGGAAGGTGATCGAATAGTTTCTCTGAAACACCACATCTGCGTTTGATACTAGGTAAAGTATTTCACTACAATTTTGGAAGTAATTTATTTTGTTATCTTTTAAGGAGTTTTTAGTTCAAAACCATGCACTATTTTTTAATCTATATGCATTTTGTGTCTATAAAGAAAATGTTTTTGAATTTGATCTTGCTTTGGGATGTTGGTGGTTCAGTCCCTAGTCCCTCAGTGTGTTACTGACACTAATCCTAGATACAGTTAAAGATGCAATGGACATACAGTAGGCTTATTATTTTGTGTAGAACTCATATAGTTAAACTTCATTTAGGTACTCAGAAAAGTTTACAACCAACATTTAACCAAAAAAGAAAAAATTTAAGAAATTTTTATAGCACTAGTGCATAATGAATCCATCAAATCCGGACCTTTTTGAGCCAGTGTCGGAACTCAAAAATTAGGTTGTTTAGAGGCTTGTGCAGAACTTAATCTGCTGGAGAACAATTTTATTTGAACCAGGTGTGATGCAGCAGGGACACATTTAAAACCTGCATGACACTGGCTCAAATGGTCTGAATTTGGTGATCCTTGTAATAGGATTTGTGATTTGGGGGGCTTCACAATAACATTTTTGTAATATGGCTGTTACGCATAGAATAACTTTGCTGAAATTCCAACTTCTTGTGATTGCTTCTTTTAAATCATAAAGGAGATGTGAGGCGGTCCAAACTGTGCACCCAAAAAAAAATATTTTTTTTTCTTTTTCTCACTCTTGCAGCTCTACATGACCAATGTGGTAAAGATGTCTGCTGCTGTTCAGCTATGTGTTATCCTCCAAGAAACTCAAGTTCACAGGTTACTCCTACCAGATGGAATCCCAAACACAGTGGACGAACTGTTGGCAGCTGCACAGGATCACTTTCAACTTCAGGGGCATTTTACTGTTATGTACATGGACAAAGATTTTGATAACCAGTTCTTCACTCTAACATCCACGAATGAGGTTAAGGACAAAGACACAATAAAACTAGTCAACAGAGAACCATCTGTTATTATTACATTGACCCCTGTCAGTGAGACTGCTTCGTCCCCTCAAGTTCCACTGGACCATTCCTCCCAGGAAGACAGTTCTTCAGTTCATCAGACACCATCATTTTACCACAGTCCCCCGGGCTTCGGTCTCAAACTTGGCCAAGTAATTTTGAAATACCTGTCTTTTTCTATACTTCTGAGTTGCTCTTACAAGAAGGAAATGACGCATATGAAAAAGAAGGCTCCCTCCTTCATAATCCATCGTTGAAATCTGATATTCTTGATAAACTCGCTGAAGCAATATTCCAATACACTGCTTATCCTTCAAGTTTGCAAATATTGGCAGTTGTTGAAGCCCTGCTAAAAAAAACATCCATGCTTAAAGGAGCCAGGAGCCTCATTTTCTGGCATGTGTGGATGGCAGCAGCGCATTAAATACAAGATGGCCAATTTCAGATCCAAAATGAGAAAACGCAAAGTACCATGTCCTGAGCTTAACATCAACTCATTGGGAGGAAAATCGCATGACGACAGAAACCCTGCAGAGAACTGCAAGAAGCCAAAGAGAGCAGAGGTGAACTACCTCCCTCCACATCCAAGTGGAGAAACCAGTGACAGTCTGGAGATCCTCAGACAGGAACTTCTTAATGACGTTAAGATGAAGAGCAATACAAAAGTGATACAAAAAAAGATGGCCAGAACATTCTCCTATCGAAGACTCGAAGTTGTGAGTGGTAGTCCACCTGCAAATGATTTCAAAGACAGATGGCCTGCTTTGTTTTATGAAGCTGAGGTAAATTCATTGTCAATGTATAATTTGTTTGGTTGGGCAGAACAGTAGTATAAATAGTTGTATAAGAACAGTCCATTTACCATTTCAATCTAGTTTCTAATTAACTAACACAAGCATGTGCTATTAATATGCAAAACATTGCAAATGTGCAAGGCATATTGTACTCATTGTGTAAAATTAATAATGTTTTTATTTTTTTTTTTTTTTCAGATCAAAGAGGAGTTCTGCAGAATCACCACAATTTCCCTGGAGCAGACCTTCATGTTGAAACTGGACCAGTACACTCCAAAAATCATTGGCCTTATAGAAGCAAACTTAGGCCATTTCTGCACAAGCTTAGTCAGGTGGGTTTCATCAAAATGGTACTTTTTCACATTTGTGTTTGGGTGATGAACTTAATGTGTTTCTGTGTCTCTAACATGACCCAACTCTCCACATGTTGCTATTACTCAAAGCACTAAATCTCAGTTTTTCTTGCTTTGTATGCTCATGGTATGTGTCGGAAAGCCTATTATGTTCCTAGTTATTTTATTTTGAAGCTTGCATGTTAGTTGCGTTACTTCCTTTTTCCGGTGTGTATCCGTACTGAGACCGCACGTTACTAGACGGTCACCTGCCGTGTGCGTACATGAATAAAAAGTAAGGTTTAACGAATATTAATATGCTAATATTCTCCCGAATGTGTGTAGGCATGTCATAAGCGAACTGTTTACTTAATTTGTTGTTTAGTTTGTGTGCCTAGTTGCATTGTATTAGACTCCTTCGTTAGAAAGCATTGTAGTGTAATTTGCTACCGCAGTTGGTGGTGCAGTGCGGGCTGTGCCCACTAGATGGAGCCAGAGACTGCTAAATTGGTCTAATCCTGCCAGTTTATGTTATTGATCTTTTGTCTGACTGGATATGGTTAGTTCATAGTTCGGCTGGTATATTGGGGTTAAGTTACGATATTACCAGTAAATATGTATAGTATTGCTATGCAAGTTCGTACAATTGTACAGTAATATTAATATTATTTGTACTTTGTTTCTTTCACAGACCACACACATGCATCCATACACACGCCACTCTCACACACACAAACACGTTTACTGCACTCATCCACTTACAGATAACACGAACCATCCTGCTACCCAACTAAAATAAAGAAATTCAAGGAACTGTCTTCTCTGTGCCCTTCTCTCTGACCGGAGCTCTGTCGAAAGGGAGTTATCAACCCAGCACACATCCACATCAGAGCGTCCTACTCTATCACAGTATGCTCTAGTAGTTTAACTTGGAACAAGTGATGGGACAGTGTTGACATAGTAATCTTTTTTTCAGAACCAGAGCATTGAAATGAAGCGTGAAACAGTCATCCGTGGGCTTATATTGTACCTTGGAGAGAAACCGGAGGAACTTATTGAGGATTGCCTGGTAAATGATGTATTTGTTTTTTTTTTTATGATTGATTTTGAGGTTACCCGGAACAAGAGACAGGCAAGGAAAAAACAAAATGGGATTAATAGTGGCACCTTTGTAATCTGGAAGACAAAACATTCTTGTATGTTGACAAGTAAAAAGTTTTATTAGATAATTGGCTTTAAGCTGGAGTTTTATTGTTTCCTGCCACTGTTCAGTTTTTTTTTTGTTTTTTTTTTTTTACAAAGCATACCTTCTGTATTGGAGGGGTCAGCATTATTACCTTTGCCAAGGCGAAGTTCACATTCTCAGTAAATTATAATGGTTTGGTGGAGGTCTGCACTGAGTGTTTCTAGTTTAGAGTGTAAATGTCTGCAGTGTGTGGTATTTTCTTTACTGCCTCTAGCACTACGTGACCGCACCTGGTCTAACTGGACTCACAGAAGTCTGACTACCACTTAATGATGATGTGCTAGCCTGTTTGAATTCTTGCTTGTGTTCTCACTCTCAAATGTACGTTGCTTTGGAGAAAAATATATTCTATCTAATATTGAAGCTATGAAAGCATTTTCATATGCACTTAAACTTTTAAATAATTTTAAAACAGTATAGTAATTATAATACTGTTAATTGCTAGTAACGTTTAACCTCAGCCCATCCCAGTTGTAATTTGGGACCAATTCTGGTTTTGTTAATACACCGCTCAAAAGAAAGCTTTTAAGTTTGACTGATCTGTGAAAATAATGTAATACTTCCTGAAATACTTTAGTTTTTTTTTGGTCTGAGCCCTATACATTTTAAAATTATCTTAGAATATGCTGGTGCCTCCAAGGAAGGAAATTTAATGGATATACAAACTTATCTGGTTGGTCAGCTGAAATACACTTTTCTTACAATGCATAGGTGTTTCTGTGTTCCATAATAAAAAGTTGAAATGTGATATGAATAGTGTCGTTCATATTATCAATACTAAATGCACAGAGGAAATTCATTAAGATTCATCAGAAAATATTCAGTAACATTTAATCAATTATATGGAAAAATGTAACTTTAAAAAATGCATAAAATATAATAAAAAATTATGTTTAAAATGACTTAAGATTAACTTAATATTTTGATTACCTCGGTCTAAAAAAATCTTAATAGACTTCACTTAAGTAGTTTAAGTAAGAATAACTTTAAACGAAAAATTAAGCAAGTAATATTTACTTAAAAACATAAGAAAAGTGAATTGCTTGAGTTGCATAGAATTTACTTAGTTATTGCCAGTAAGCTGTATTTGTCATTACATTAGTAAAACTTAAAGATTTCTTGTGCAAATTGTTACGAGGATTTTTTTAAAGTAAATTGTACAAGTTGTTTTTTTCAGTGTACTTTCTTGGTGGAATCCATTTTTAGCACAGTGCCAAAAGTGGAGAGGATCTGGCTCCTATAATCCTGCACATTGTTGGCCTCTGCCAGCAGGAAGGCGTGGCGCAGTAGACGTGCAGACGGGACTTCTCGTGGTGGGGGTGGAGACTGGAATGAGTGCCCTAATGCAGTAACAATCCCTCCAGGTTTCACTACAGTCATTAGGAGTGTGGTGTACAGGTCCTTGCGATGGAGGTACTCCTCCGTGTGGTTCTCCTGTATCTGCCGCCACACTTTGACCATAGTGTTCCCTTCAGTCTTGTCCCTCAAAAGATGCACAACATTCTTGTCCACACCTCGTCTGTTAGTAGAGTCAAAATCGATCTGTTTAGGTTGAGTCGAGTGACATGTTTGAAGGCTGACACATGCACACGTGATTCTGAGTACACTCACTAGCTGGTCAGGACGGCAAGGAACATCGCTTGGTGAGCCTCGCTAAGTTGTGCCAGAATAGCGGCATCCCATGCAAGCCACCGCCCTGCCGTGACACCGTCTCTGCTCCTGGCTGCTTTCGTGCATGGCCCACAGCACAAGACCTCCGTCAGCATCGTGTACCAGTTGGTACAAATGTGACGTACCTGGAAAGCACATCAAGGAAAACACGCACAACATATTTTTTCCTTTTTATTTTAGTTCAGTGTAATAAGTATTAGGCCATCATATTTTAACTCTGAAATAAAGGTGAAGTGTGTTTTACCCGGTGATGGTAGCCAGTCTTGTACAGGAACACGTCCCGTCCTCTCCCAACACATTCTTCTCCACATGGACACTTCAGGGAGCACCTCCAGACCCCCACAGGGCCACACATAGACACGGCTGCGGAAAAACATTTGTGGCACAGGCAGAGTGCCACCGACAAAGCCTGGAGGCTCCGGAGGATGAAACCACATCCGGTCTGACTTCATCACCCTTCTCCTCTTCAGGACACCAGTGATGTCCTTATAAAGTTGAATGGGTGTGAAGAGACTTCGATCTGTGTCCTCCTTGAGCCAAGAGATGTCGGCTGGTGGAAAAGCGTATGTGTTTTCTCACAGTCGTACCCAACCCTCTAATTCCACCTGTAACATACATCACAAAACAAAGCAAAACTGTTTGTGTTCCAATATAATGGTAAACGTACAACACATTTTTAAAACAAATAGTTCTAATTTACATTGTTTGCATTTAATGTAAGTGCAACTTACAGGTGAGTCACTTCCAGGTAGTTCCAGTGGCTGATCTGACCTTGGGATGTGGACGGGGACTCAGCTGGTTGGTCAGCATAATCAGGCTGCTTGGGAAAAACAGTGGGTTTGTCCTGCTTTTGATGTGTTCTTTTTCTTTTCGTGTGGCTTATGGTGGCGTGCTTTTGGTTGTTTGTGCTTCTTAGGTGATGGTGTGGACTGGCAGCCTGGATGGTGTGGACTCTGGCAGCCTGGATGGTGTGGACTCTGGCAGCCTGGATGGTGTGGACTCTGGCAGCCTGGATGGTGTGGACTCTGGCAGCCTGGATGGTGTGGACTCTGGCAGCCTGGATGGTGTGGACTCTGGCAGACTGGATGGTGTGGACTCTGGCAGACTGGATGGTGTGGACTCTGGCAGACTGGATGTGTAATTTTAATTTTACAGCTTTTCAGCACTTACTTGCTCCTTCTCATAGACATATTTCTGGAACCTCTTCATCTGGACACTTGTGATGTGGGTCACTGGCATATACAACCATCTCTTGACTGAGCTGTAGGCCTTCTGTATGGCTTCCCTTTGCTTGTCAGTGAACTGCTCTGGCTTGTGTTTTTGCTCAGTAAACTGACGATAGAGTTCCCACATCTCTAGAAAGGTGTGATCTTCAAACCCCTTCTGACCATAGATACACCTGTCCACATTGGCCTCTAACATGATCAGTGAGGTAGTCTTTCACCCACTGGTTCACGGCCTCTCCTCTTCTGAGTGGGTTTGTCATCTCTGCTCTGTGCTTGTCAAGAATGCTGGAATCATATATGTTAACTTAGTGCAAGAATTGTTCATATGATGTGACAAATCTCATGTCGGTTTAAAAAATTAAACATATGTAAGCACGTTCTGTTATTAGTATATTTTTTTCTTTTAACAAACATAGTCTGTCAAGGCTTTAAGCTATTATACTTACTACTTCATGTAGCCCACATCGTTCCACACAAGCCAGAGGAATGGTGCGTTCTTGTACTGTCCAAATGGCACCACAAGCTTTCCCAGACACTGCAGACGTGATGGTGTAGGGCAGGGATCACCAACTCTGGACCTTTTGAGCGAGTGTCCTGCAGGTTTTCAATATCTCCATACTGCAGCACACCTGACTCAAATAATGGGTCGTTAAAAGGCTGGTGTAGACCTTGACTATTGACTGTTTCATTTGAACCAGGTGTGTTGCAGCAGGGTTGCAGTGAAAACCTGCAGGACACTGGCTCAAGAGGTCCAGAGTTGGTGATCCCTGGTGTAGGGATACCCTCTGCTCTAAGGATCTTCTCAACATGGGCCAGGGCAGTGGAGTGGTTCAAAAGCTCCGGGGGAGGTTTGGGGAAGACCAGCTTTTGGTCACGATGCAATCGTGCCTCTTTGCTTGCCAACAATACGGCCTGCTGGCAATTTGCACGGGCATCTAGGTTCACAACTCGTATTAAAGGGGTTGTCATCTAGACAGACAGACAGATATGGCTGAATGACAGTTGAGGAAACAATTTACAAGTCATACAAGCAGCATTACATTGAGGTATCACAGTGTTTATCTTTAAATACACACACGTCACACTGACACACAAGCACATACTGCATGTGTAGAAGCAAAGCATATTTTCAGTGCTTAGTAAGGTGATTAACATAACTTTTGATATATGCAGTTATACATTAGTTGGGACATAAAGATATGACTTGGATTAAATTATTGAAGTACAAGATGCTAATTCTATGCTAATTACATCCTAATGCTGTGCTAACATGCTAATGCTAACATGCTAATGCTATGCTAACATGCTAACGCTATGCTAATGCTATGCTAACATGCTAATGCTAACATGCTAATGCTATGCTAACATGCTAATGCTAGAGGACGTCTCGGTACTAGAAGATAGACCTGATGAAGAGGACGACCCGGTAGTAGAAGATAGGCCTGATGAAGCGGACGACCCAGTACTAGAAGGTGGTCCTGATAAAGAGGACGACCCGGTGCTAGAAGGATGACCTGATAAAGAGAATGACCCGGTATTAGAAGGCGGTCCTGTTGAAGAGGACGACCTGTTACTAGAAGGAGGACCTGATAAAGAGGACGACCCGGTACTACAAGGAGGACCTGATGAAGAGGACGACCCGGTGCTAGAAGGAGGACCTGATGAAGAGGACGACCTGGTACTACAAGGTGGACCTGATGAAGAGGACGACCCAATACTAGAAGGAGGACCTGATGAAGAGGACGACCCGGTACTACAAGGTGGACCTGATGAAGAGGACGACCCGGTACTAGAAGGAGGACCTGATGAAGAGGACGACCCGGTAATACAAGGTGGGACCTGATGAAGAGGACGACCCGGTACTAGAATATAGATCTGATGAAGAGGACGACCCGGTACTAGAAGATAGACGTGATGAAGCGGACGACCCGGTACTAGAAAATAGACCTGATGAAGCGGACGACCCGGTACTAGAAGAAAGACCTGATGAAGAGTACGACCGGTACTAGAAGGAGGTCCTGATGAAGAGGCAGCCCAGTGCTAGAAGGAGGACCTGATAAAGAGGACGACCCGGTACTACAAGGTGGATCTGATGAAGAGGACGATCCGGTACTAGAAGATAGACCTGATGAAGAGGACGACCCGGTACTAGAAGGAGGTCCTGATGAAGCGGACGACCCGGTACTAGAAGAAAGACCTGATGAAGAAGACGACCCGGTACTAGAAGATAGACCTGATGAAGAGGACGACCCGGTACTAGAAGGAGGTCCTGATGAAGAGGCAGCCCAGTGCTAGAAGGAGTACCTGTTGAAGAGGACGACCCGGTACTAGAAGATAGACCTGATGAAGAGGACGACCCGCTACTAGAAGATAGACCTGATGAAGAGGACGACCCGGTACTAGAAGATAGACCTGATGAAGCGGACAACCCGCTACTAGAAAATAGACCTGATGAAGAGGACGACCCGGTACTAGAAGGTGGACCTGATGAAGAGGACAACCCGATACTAGACGGTGGTCCTGATGAAGCGGACGACCCGGTACTAGAAGATAGACCTGATGAAGAGGACGACCTGGTACTACAAGGTGGACCTGATGAAGAGGACGACCCAATACTAGAAGGAGGACCTGATGAAGAGGACGACCCGGTACTACAAGGTGGACCTGATGAAGAGGACGACCCGCTACTAGAAGGAGGACCTGATGAAGAGGACGACCCGGTAATACAAGGTGGACCTGATGAAGAGGACGACCCAATACTAGAATATAGATCTGATGAAGAGGACGACCCGGTACTAGAAGATAGACGTGATGAAGCGGACGATCCGGTAATAGAAGATAGACCTGATGAAGAGGACGACCCGGTACTAGAAAGAGGACCTGATGAAGAGGACGACCCGGTACTAGAAGATAGACCTGATGAAGAGGACGACCCGTGACTAGAAGGAGGACCTGATAAAGAGGACGACCCGGTACTAGAAAGGTGGATCCTGATGAAGAGGACGATCCCGGTACTAGAAGAGAGGATCCTGATGAAGAGGACGACCCGGTACTAGAAGGAGGTCCTGATGAAGAGGACGACCCGGTACTAGAAGATAGACCTGATGAAGAGGACGACCCGGTACTAGAAGATAGACCTGATGAAGAGGACGACCCGATACTAGAAGGAGGTCCTGATGAAGAGGCAGCCCAGTGCTAGAAGGAGTACCTGATGGAGAGGACGACCCAGGTACTAGAAGATAGACCTGATGAAGAGGACGACCCGTACTAGAAGATAGACCTGATGAAGAGGACGACCCGGTACTAGAAGGAGGTCCTGATGAAGCGGACGACCCGATACTAGAAGGAGGTCCTGATGAAGCGGACGACCCGGTACTAGAAGAAAGACCTGATGAAGAAGACGACCCGGTACTAGAAGGATAGACCTGATGAAGAGGACGACCCGGTACTACAAGGTCGACCTGATGAAGAGGACGACCCGGTACTACAAGGTGGACCTGATGAAGAGGACGACCCGATACCAGAAGGAGGACCTGATGAAGAGGAAGACCCGGTACTACAAGGCGGACCTGATGAAGAGGACGACCCGGTACTAGAAGATAGACCTGATGAAGAGGATGACCCGGTAATAGAAGGTAGACCTGATGAAGCGGACGACCCGGTACTAGATGGTGGACCTAATGAATAGGATGACCCTGTACTAGAAGATTGACCTGATGAAGAGGACGACCCGGTACTAGAAGACGGACCTGATGAAGAGGACGACCCGGTACTAGAAGACAGACCTGATGAAGAGGACGACCCGGTACTACAAGGTGGTCCTGATGAAGAGGACGACCCGGTACTAGAAGGTGGTCCTGATGAAGAGGACGACCCGGTACTAGAAGGAGGTCCTGATGAAGAGGCATCCCAGTGCTCGAAGGAAGACCTGATAAAGAGGACGACCCGGTACTAGAAGATAGACCTGATGAAGAGGACGACCCGGTACTAGAAGATAGACCTGATGAAGAGGACGACCCGGTACTAGAAGGTGGACCTGAAGAAGAGGACGACCCGGTATAGAAGGAGGTCCTGATGAAGCGGACGACCCGGTACTAGAAAAAAGACCTGATGAAGAAGACGACCCAGTACTAGAAGATAGACCTGATGAAGAGGACGACCCGGTACTAGAAGGTGGTCCTGATGAAGAGGACGACACCGGTAACTAGAAAGAGGTCCTGATGAAGAGGCAGCCCAGTGCTAGAAGGAGTACCTGATGAAGAGGACGATCCGGTACTAGAAGGAGGACCTGATAAAGAGGACGACCCGGTACTACAAGGTGGACCTGATGACGAGGACGACCCGGTACTAGAAAACAGACCTGATGAAGCGGACGTCCCGGTACTAGAAGATAGACCTGATAAAGAGGACGACCCGGTACTAGAAGGTGGACCTGAAGAAGAGGACGACCCGGTACTAGAAGGAGGTCCTGATGAAGCGGACAACCCGGTACTAGAAAAAAGACCTGATGAAGAAGACGACCCAGTACTAGAAGATAGACCTGATGAAGAGGACGACCCGGTACTACAAGGTGGTCCTGATGCAGAGGACGACCCGGTACTAGAAAGAGGTCCTGATGAAGAGGCAGCCCAGTGCTAGAAGGAGTACCTGATGAAGAGGACGACCCGGTACTAGAAGGCGGTCCTGTTGAAGAGGACGACCCGATACTAGAAGATAGACCTGATGAAGAGGACGACCCGGTACTAGAAGATAGACCTGATAAAGAGGACGACCCGGTACTAGAAAATAGACCTGATGAAGAGGACGACCCGGTACTAGAAGATAGACCTGATGAAGAGGACGACCCGATACTAGAAGATAGACCTGATGAAGAGGACGACCCGGTACTAGAAGGTGGACCTGATGAAGAGGACGACCCGGTACTAGAAGATAGACCTGATGAAGAGGACATCAGGTT
>NC_055699.1:33668865-33715480 GCF_017639745.1 Melanotaenia boesemani
TCGTCCTCTTCATCAGGTCCTACCTTCTAGTACCGGGTCGTCCTCTTCATCAGGTCCTCCTTCTAGTACCGGGTCGTCCTCTTCATCAGGTCCACCTTGTAGTACCGGGTCGTCCTCTTCATCAGGTCTATCCTTCTAGTACCGGGTCGTCCTCTTCATCAGGTCTATCCTTCTAGTACCGGGTCGTCCTCTTCATCAGGTCTATCTTCTAGTACCGGGTCGTCCTCTTCATCAGGTCCATCCTTCTAGTATCCGGGTCGTCCTCTTCATCAGGTCTATCTTCTAGTACCGGGTCGTCCTCTTCATCAGGTCTATCTTCTAGTACCGGGTCGTCCTCCTTATCAGGTCCTCCTTCTAGCACTGGGCTGCCTCTTCCTCAGGACCTCCTTCTAGTACCGGGTCGTCCTCTTCATCAGGACCACCTTGTAGTACCGGGTCGTCCTCTTCATCAGGTCTGTCTTCTAGTACCGGGTCATCCTCTTCATCAGATCGTCCTTCTAGTACCAGGTTGTCCTCTTCATCAGGTCTATCTTCTAGTACAGGGTCATCCTCTTCATTAGGTCCACCTTCTAGTACCGGGTTGTCCGCTTCATCAGGTCTATCTTCTAGTACCGGGTCGTCCTCGTCATCAGGTCTATCTTCTAGTGCTGGGTCGTCCTCTTCATCAGTTCCACCTTGTAGTACCGGGTCGTCCTCTTCATCAGGTCCTCCTTCTGGTACCGGGTCGTCCTCCTCATCAGGTCCTCCTTCTGGTACCGGGTCGTCCTCTTCATCAGGTCCACCTTGTAGTACCGGGTCGTCCTACTTCATCAGGTCGACCTTGCTAGTACCGGGTCGTCCTCTTCATCAGGTCTACCTTGTAGTACCGGGTCGTCCTCTTCATCAGGTCTATCATCTAGTACCGGGTCGTCCTCTTCATCAGGTCTATCTTGTAGCACCGGGTCGTCCTCTTCATCAGGTCTATCTTCTAGTACCGGGTCGTCCTCTTATCAGGTCCTCCTTCTAGCACTGGGCTGCCTCTTCATCAGGACCTCCTTCTAGTACCGGGTCGTCCTCTCCATCAGGACCACCTTGTAGTACCGGGTCGTCCTCTTCATCAGGTCCACCTTCTAGTACCGGGTCGTCCTCTTCATCAGGTCCACCTTCTAGTATCGGGTCGTCCTCTTCATCAGGTCTATCTTCTAGTACCGGGTCGTCCGCTTCATCAGGTCTATCTTCTATTACCGGGTCGTCCTCTTCATCAGGTCTATCTTCTAGTACTGGGTCGTCCTCTTCATCAGGTCCACCTTGTAGTATCCGGGTCGTCCTCTTCATCAGGTCCTCCTTCTAGTATCCGGGTCGTCCTCTTCATCAGGTCCACCTTGTAGTACCGGGTCGTCCTCTTCATCAGGTCGACCTTCTAGTACCGGGTCGTCCTCTTCATCAGGTCTATCATCTAGTACCGGGTCGTCCTCTTCATCAGGTCTATCTTGTAGTACCGGGTCGTCCTCTTCATCAGGTCCATCCTTCTAGTATCCGGGTCGTCCTCTTCATCAGGTCTATCTTCTAGTACCGGGTCGTCCTCTTCATCAGGTCTATCTTCTAGTACCGGGTCGTCCTCTTCATCAGGTCCTCCTTCTACTACCGGGTCGTCCTCTTCATCAGGACCTCCTTCTAGTACCGGGTCGTCCTCTTCATCAGGTACCACCTTGTAGTACCGGGTCGTCCTCTTCATCAGGTCTGTCTTCTAGTACCGGGTCGTCCTCTTCATCAGATCGTCCTTCTAGTACCGGGTCGTCCTCTTCATCAGGTCTATCTTCTAGTACCGGGTCAGTCCTCTTCATCAGGTCCATCCTTCTAGTACCGGGTCGTCCTCTTCATCAGGTCTATCTTCTAGTACCGGGTCGTCCTCTTCATCAGGTCTATCTTCTAGTACCGGGTCGTCCTCTTCATCAGGTCCACCTTGCTAGTACCGGGTCGTCCTCTTCATCAGGTCTATCTTCTAGTACCGGGTCGTCCTCTTCATCAGGTCCACCTTCTAGTACCGGGTCGTCCTCTTCATCAGGTCTATCCTTCTAGTACCGGGTCGTCCTCTTCATCAGGTCTACCTTCTAGTACCGGGTCGTCCTCTTCATCAGGTCTACCTTCTAGTACCGGGTCGTCCTCTTCATCAGGTCTATCCTTCTAGTACCGGGTCGTCCTCTTCATCAGGTCTATCTTCTAGTACCGGGTCGTCCTCTTCATCAGGTCTATCTTCTAGTACCGGGTCGTCCTCTTCATCAGGTCATCCTTCTAGTACGGGTCGTCCTCTTCATCAGGTCCCTCCTTCTAGTACCGGGTCGTCCTCTTCATCAGGACCACCTTCTAGTACCGGGTCGTCCTCTTCATCAGGTCCTACCTTCTAGTATCGGGTCGTCCTCTTCATCAGGTCTATCTTCTAGTACCGGGTCGTCCTCTTCATCAGGTCTATCTTCTAGTACCGGGTCGTCCTCTTCATCAGGTCTATCTTCTAGTACCGGGTCGTCCTCTTCATCAGGTCCTCCTTCTAGTACCGGGTCGTCCTCTTCATCAGGTCCATCCTTCTAGTACCGGGTCGTCCTCTTCATCAGGTCCTACCTTCTAGTACCGGGTCGTCCTCTTCATCAGGTCTACCTTCTAGTACCGGGTCGTCCTCTTCATCAGGTCTATCTTCTAGTACCGGGTCGTCCTCTTCATCAGGTCCTACCTTCTAGTACCGGGTCGTCCTCTTCATCAGGTCTATCTTCTAGTACCGGGTCGTCCTCTTCATCAGGTCCACCTTCTAGTATCGGGTCGTCCTCTTCATCAGGTCTATCTTCTAGTACCGGGTCGTCCTCTTCATCAGGTCTATCTTCTAGTACCGGGTCGTCCTCCTTATCAGGTGCTCCTTCTAGCACTGGGCTGCCTCTTCATCAGGACCTCCTTCTAGTACCGGGTCGTCCTCTTCATCAGGACCACCTGTAGTACCGGGTCGTCCTCTTCATCAGGTCTGTCTTCTAGTACCGGGTCATCCTCTTCATCGAGATCGTCCTTCTAGTACCAGGTTGTCCTCTTCATCAGGTCTATCTTCTAGTACAGGGTCATCCTCTTCATTAGGTCCACCTTCTAGTACCGGGCTGTCCGCTTCATCAGGTCTATCTTCTAGTACCGGGTCGTCCTCGTCATCAGGTCTATCTTCTAGTACTGGGTCGTCCTCTTCATCAGTTCCACCTTGTAGTACCGGATCGTCCTCTTCATCAGGTCTATCTTGTAGTACCGGGTCGTCCTCTTCATCAGGTCTATCTTCTAGTACCGGGTCGTCCTCCTTCATCAGGTCCTCCTTCTAGTACGGGTCGTCCTCTTCATCAGGTCCTCCTTCTAGTACCGGGTCGTCCTCTTCATCAGGTACCACCTTGTAGTACCGGGTCGTCCTCTTCATCAGGTCCACCTTCTAGTACCGGGTCGTCCTCTTCATCAGGTCTATCCTTCTAGTACCGGGTCGTCCTCTTCATCAGGTCTATCTTCTATTACCGGGTCGTCCTCTTCATCAGGTCTATCTTCTAGTACTGGGTCGTCCTCTTCATCAGGTCCACCTTCTAGTACTCGGGTCGTCCTCTTCATCAGGTCCTCCTTCTAGTATCCGGGTCGTCCTCTTCATCAGGTCTATCTTCTAGTACCGGGTCGTCCTCTTCATCAGGTCCTACCTTGTAGTACCGGGTCGTCCTCTTCATCAGGTCTATCATTCTAGTACCGGGTCGTCCTCTTCATCAGGTCTATCTTCTAGTACCGGGTCGTCCTCTTCATCAGGTCCACCTTCTAGTATCGGGGTCGTCCTCTTCATCAGGTCTATCTTCTAGTACCGGGTCGTCCTCTTCATCAGGTCTATCTTCTAGTACCGGGTCGTCCTCCTTATCAGGTGCTCCTTCTAGCACTGGGCTGCCTCTTCATCAGGACCTCCTTCTAGTACCGGGTCGTCCTCTTCATCAGGACCACCTTGTAGTACCGGGTCGTCCTCTTCATCAGGTCTGTCTTCTAGTACCGGGTCATCCTCTTCATCAGATCGTCCTTCTAGTACCAGGTTGTCCTCTTCATCAGGTCTATCTTCTAGTACAGGGTCATCCTCTTCATTAGGTCCACCTTCTAGTATCGGGCTGTCCGCTTCATCAGGTCTATCTTCTAGTACCGGGTCGTCCTCGTCATCAGGTCTATCTTCTAGTACTGGGTCGTCCTCTTCATCAGTTCCACCTTGTAGTATCCGGATCGTCCTCTTCATCAGGTCTATCTTCTAGTACCGGGTCGTCCTCCTTATCAGGTCCTCCTTCTAGCACTGGGCTGCCTCTTCATCAGGACCACCGTCTAGTAACGGTCGTCCTCTTCATCAGGTCCACCTTCGAGTACCGGGTTGTTCCTCTTCATCAGGTCTATCTTCTACTATCGGGTCATCCTCTTCATCAGATCGTCCTTCTAGTATCAGGTTGTCCTCTTCATCAGGTCTATCTTCTAGTACAGGGTCATCCTCTTCATTAGGTCCACCGTCTAGTACCGGGTCGTCCGCTTCATCAGGTCTATCTTCTATTAGCGGGTCGTCCTCTTCATCAGGTCCACCTTGTTGTACCGGGTCGTCCTCTTCATCAGGTCCTCCTTCTGGTATCGGGTCGTCCTCTTCATCAGGTCCACCTTGTAGTACCGGGTCGTCCTCTTCATCAGGTCTGTCTTCTAGTACCGGGTCATCCTCTTCATCAGGATCGTCCTTCTAGTACCAGGTTGTCCTCTTCATCAGGTCTATCCTTCTAGTACAGGGTCATCCTCTTCATTAGGTCCACCTTCTAGTACCGGGCTGTCCGCTTCATCAGGTCTATCTTCTAGTATCGGGTCGTCCTCGTCATCAGGTCTATCTTCTAGTACTGGGTCGTCCTCTTCATCAGTTCCACCTTGTAGTACCGGGTCGTCCTCTTCATCAGGTCCTCCTTCTGGTACCGGGTCGTCCTCTTCATGAGGTCCACCTTGTAGTACCGGGTCGTCCTCTTCATCAGGTCGACCTTGTAGTACCGGGTCGTCCTCTTCAACAGGACCGCCTTCTAGTACCGGGTCGTCCTCTTTATCAGGTCTATCTTCTAATATCGGGTCATGCTCTTCATCAGATCGTCCTTCTAGTACCAGGTTGTCCGCTTCATCAGGTCTATCATCTAGTACCGGGTCGTCCTCTTCATCAGGTCCACCTTCTAGTATCGGGTCGTCCTCTTCACCAGGTCCAACTTGTAGTACCGGGTCGTCCTCTTCATCAGGTCTATCTTCTAGTACCGGGTCGTCCGCTTCATCAGGTCTTTCTTCTAGTACCGGGTCGTCCGCTTCATCAGGACCACCGTCTAGTACCGGGTCGTCCTCTTCATCAGGTCCACCTTCTAGGACCGGGTCGTCCTCTTCATCAGGTCTATTTTCTAGTACCGGGTTGTCCGCTTCATCAGGTCTATCTTCTAGTACCGGGTCGTCCTCTTCATCAGGTCTATCTTCTAGTAGCGGGTCGTCCTCTTCATCAGGTCTATCTTCTAGTATTGGGTCGTCCTCTTCAACAGGTACTCCTTCTAGCACTGGGCTGCCTCTTCATCAGGACCTCCTTCTAGTACCGGGTCGTCCTCTTCATCAGGTCTATCTTCTAGTACCGGGTCGTCTTCTTCATCAGGTCTTCCTTCTAGTACCAGGTCGTCCGCTTCATCAGGTCTTTCTTCTAGTACCGGGTCGTCCGCTTCATCAGATCCACCTTGTAGTACCGGGTCGTCCTCTTCATCAGGTCTATCTTCTAGTACCGGGTCGTCCTCTTTATCAGGTCCTCCTTCTAGCACTGGGCTGCCTCTTCATCAGGACCTCCTTCTAGCACCGGGTCGTCCTCTTCATCAGGTCTATCATCTAGTACCGGGTCGTCCTCTTCATCAGGTCTTTCTTCTAGTACCGGGTCGTCCGCTTCATCAGGACCACCTTCTAGTACCGGGTCGTCCTTTTCATCAGGTCCACATTCTAGTACCGGGTTGTCCTCTTTCATCAGGTCTATCTTCTAGTACCGGGACGTCCGCTTCATCAGGTCTATTTTCTAGTACCGGGTCGTCCGCTTCATCAGGTCTATCTTCTAGTACCGGGTCGTCCTCTTCATCAGATCTATATTCTAGTATTGGGTCGTCCTCTTCATCAGGTCCACCTTGTAGTACCGGGTCGTCCTCTTCATCAGGTCCTCCTTCTAGCACCGGGTCGTCCTCTTCATCAGGTCCTCCTTCTAGTACCGGGTCGTCCTCTTCATCAGGTCCACCTTGTAGTACCGGGTCGTCCTCTTCATCAGGTCCTCCTTCTAGCACCAGGTCGTCCTCTTCATCAGGTCCTCCTTGTAGTACCGGGTCGTCCTCTTCATCAGGTCCTCCTTCTAGTATCGGGTCGTCCTCTTCAACAGGACCGCCTTCTAGTACCGGGTCATTCTCTTTATCAGGTCATCCTTCTAGCACCGGGTCGTCCTCTTTATCAGGACCACCTTCTAGTACCGGGTCGTCCTCTTTATCAGGACCACCTTCTAGTACCGGGTCGTCGGCTTCATCAGGTCTATCTTCTAGTACCGGGTCGTCCTCTTCATCAGGTCTATCTTCTAGTACTGGGTCGTCCGCTTCATCAGGTCTATCTTCTACTACCGGGCCGTCCTCTTCATCAGGTCTATCTTCTAGTACCGAGACGTCCTCTAGCATTAGCATGTTAGCATAGCATTAGCATGTTAGCATTAGCATGTTAGCATAGCATTAGCATAGCGTTAGCATAGCATTAGCATGTTAGCATTAGCATGTTAGCACAGCATTAGCATGTTATTAGCATAGCAGCATGTTATTAGCATAGCATTAGCGTAACATTAGGATATTCACATGTAATTGGCATAGCATTAGTATATTAGGATGTAATTAGCATAGAATTAGCATCTTGTACTTCAATAATTTAATCCAAGTCATATCTTTATGTCCCAACTAATGTATAACTGCATATATCAAAAGTTATGTTAATCACCTTACTAAGCACTGAAAATATGCTTTGCTTCTACACATACAGTATGTGCTTGTGTGTCAGTGTGACGTGTGTGTATTTAAAGATAAACACTGTGATACCTCAATGTAATGCTGCTTGTATGACTTGTAAATTGTTTCCTCAACTGTCATTCAGCCATATCTGTCTGTCTGTCTAGATGACAGCCCCTTTAATACGAGTTGTGAACCCAGATGCCCGTGCAAATTGCCAGCAGGCCGTATTGTTGGCAAGCAAAGAGGCACGATTGCATCGTGACCAAAAGCTGGTCTTCCCCAAACCTCCCCCGGAGCTTTTGAACCACTCCACTGCCCTGGCCCATGTTGAGAAGATCCTTAGAGCAGAGGGTATCCCTACACCAGGGATCACCAACTCTGGACCTCTTGAGCCAGTGTCCTGCAAGTTTTCACTGCAACCCTGCTGCAACACACCTGGTTCAAATGAAACAGTCAATAGTCAAGGTCTACACCAGCCTTTTAACGACCCATTATTTGAGTCAGGTGTGCTGCAGTATGGAGATATTGAAAACCTGCAGGACACTCGCTCAAAAGGTCCAGAGTTGGTGATCCCTGCCCTACACCATCACGTCTGCAGTGTCTGGGAAAGCTTGTGGTGCCATTTGGACAGTACAAGAACTCACCATTCCTCTGGCTTGTGTGGAACGATGTGGGCTACATGAAGTAGTAAGTATAATAGCTTAAAGCCTTGACAGACTATGTTTGTTAAAAGAAAAAAATATACTAATAACAGTTAGAACGTGCTTACATATGTTTAATTTTTTAAACCGACATGAGATTTGTCACATCATATGAACAATTCTTGCACTAAGTTAACATATGATTCCAGCATTCTTGACAAGCACAGAGCAGAGATGACAAACCCACTCAGAAGAGGAGAGGCCGTGAACCAGTGGGTGAAAGACTACCTCACTGATCATGTTAGAGGCCAATGTGGACAGGTGTATCTATGGTCAGAAGGGGTTTGAAGATCACACCTTTCTAGAGATGTGGGAACTCTATCGTCAGTTTACTGAGCAAAAACACAAGCCAGAGCAGTTCACTGACAAGCAAAGGGAAGCCATACAGAAGGCCTACAGCTCAGTCAAGAGATGGTTGTACATGCCAGTGACCCACATCACAAGTGTCCAGATGAAGAGGTTCCAGAAATATGTCTATGAGAAGGAGCAAGTAAGTGCTGAAAAGCTGTAAAATTAAAATTACACATCCAGTCTGCCAGAGTCCACACCATCCAGTCTGCCAGAGTCCACACCATCCAGTCTGCCAGAGTCCACACCATCCAGGCTGCCAGAGTCCACACCATCCAGGCTGCCAGAGTCCACACCATCCAGTCTGCCAGAGTCCACACCATCCAGTCTGCCAGAGTCCACACCATCCAGTCTGCCAGAGTCCACACCATCCAGGCTGCCAGAGTCCACACCATCCAGGCTGCCAGAGTCCACACCATCCAGGCTGCCAGAGTCCACACCATCCAGGCTGCCAGAGTCCACACCATCCAGTCTGCCAGAGTCCACACCATCCAGGCTGCCAGAGTCCACACCATCCAGGCTGCCAGAGTCCACACCATCCAGGCTGCCAGTCCACTCCATCACCTAAGAAGCACAAACAACCAAAAGCACGCCACCATAAGACACACGAAAAGAAAAAGAACACATCAAAAGCAGGACAAACCCACTGTTTTTCCCAAGCAGCCTGATTATGCTGACCAACCAGCTGAGTCCCTGTCCACATCCCAAGGTCAGATCAGCCACTGGAACTACCTGGAAGTGACTCACCTGTAAGTTGCACTTACATTAAATGCAAACAATGTAAATTAGAACTATTTGTTTTAAAAATGTGTTGTACGTTTACCATTATATTGGAACACATAAACAGTTTTGCTTTGTTTTGTGATGTGTGTTACAGGTGGAATTAGAGGGTTGGGTACGACTGTGAGAAAACACATATGCTTTTCCACCAGCCGACATCTCTTGGCTCAAGGAGGACACAGATCGAAGTCTCTTCACACCCATTCAACTTTATAAGGACATCACTGGTGTCCTGAAGAGGAGAAGGGTGATGAAGTCAGACCGGATGTGGTTTCATCCTCCGGAGCCTCCAGGCTTTGTCGGTGGCACTCTGCCTGTGCCACAAATGTTTTTCCGCAGCCGTGTCTATGTGTGGCCCTGTGGGGGTCTGGAGGTGCTCCCTGAAGTGTCCATGTGGAGAAGAATGTGTTGGGAGAGGACGGGACGTGTTCCTGTACAAGACTGGCTACCATCACCGGGTAAAACACACTTCACCTTTATTTCAGAGTTAAAATATGATGGCCTAATACTTATTACACTGAACTAAAATAAAAAGGAAAAAATATGTTGTGCGTGTTTTCCTTGATGTGCTCTCCAGGTACGTCACATTTGTACCAACTGGTACACGATGCTGACGGAGGTCTTGTGCTGTGGGCCATGCACGAAAGCAGCCAGGAGCAGAGAAGGTGTCACGGCAGGGCGGTGGCTTGCATGGGATGCCGCTATTCTGGCACAACTTAGCGAGGCTCACCAAGCGATGTTCCTTGCCGTCCTGACCAGCTAGTGAGTGTACTCAGCATCACGTGTGCATGTGTCAGCCTTCAAACATGTCACTCGACTCAACCTAAACAGATCGATTTTGACTCTACTAACAGACGAGGTGTGGACAAGAATGTTGTGCATCTTTTGAGCGACAAGACTGAAGGGAACACTATGGTCAAAGTGTGGCGGCAGATACAGGAGAACCACATGGAGGAGTACCTCCATCGCAAGGACCTGTACACCACACTCCTAATGACTGTAGTGAAACCTGGAGGGATTGTTACTGCATTAGGGCACTCATTCCAGTCTCCACCCCCACCACGAGAAGTCCCGTCTGCACGTCTACTGCGCCACGCCTTCCTGCTGGCAGAGGCCAACAATGTGCAGGATTATAGGAGCCAGATCCTCTCCACTTTTGGCACTGTGCTAAAAATGGATTCCACCAAGAAAGTACACTGAAAAAAACAACTTGTACAATTTACTTTAAAAAAATCCTCGTAACAATTTGCACAAGAAATCTTTAAGTTTTACTAATGTAATGACAAATACAGCTTACTGGCAATAACTAAGTAAATTCTATGCAACTCAAGCAATTCACTTTTCTTATGTTTTTAAGTAAATATTACTTGCTTAATTTTTCGTTTAAAGTTATTCTTACTTAAACTACTTAAGTGAAGTCTATTAAGATTTTTTTAGACCGAGGTAATCAAAATATTAAGTTAATCTTAAGTCATTTTAAACATAATTTTTTATTATATTTTATGCATTTTTTAAAGTTACATTTTTCCATATAATTGATTAAATGTTACTGAATATTTTCTGATGAATCTTAATGAATTTCCTCTGTGCATTTAGTATTGATAATATGAACGACACTATTCATATCACATTTCAACTTTTTATTATGGAACACAAAAACACCTATGCATTGTAAGAAAAGTGTATTTCAGCTGACCATCCAGATAAGTTTGTATATCCATTAAATTTCCTTCCTTGGAGGCACCAGCATATTCTAAGATAATTTTAAAATGTATAGGGCTCAGCCCAAAAAAAACTAAAGTATTTCAGGAAGTATTACATTATTTTCACAGATCAGTCAAACTTAAAAGCTTTCTTTTGAGCGGTGTATTAACAAAACCAGAATTGGTCCCAAATTACAACTGGGATGGGCTGAGGTTAAACGTTACTAGCAATTAACAGTATTATAATTACTATACTGTTTTAAAATTATTTAAAAGTTTAAGTGCATATGAAAATGCTTTCATAGCTTCAATATTAGATAGAATATATTTTTCTCCAAAGCAACTTACATTTGAGAGTGAGAACACAAGCAAGAATTCAAACAGGCTAGCACATCATCATTAAGTGGTAGTCAGACTGCTGTGAGTCCAGTTAGACCAGGTGCGGTCACGTAGTGCTAGAGGCAGTAAAGAAAATACCACACACACTGCAGACATTTACACTCTAAACTAGAAACACTCAGTGCAGACCTCCACCAAACCATTATAATTTATTGAGAATGTGAACTTCGCCTTGGCAAAGGTAATAATGCTGACCCCTCCAATACAGAAGGTATGCTTTGTAAAAAAAAAAAACAAAAAAAAACTGAACAGTGGCAGGAAACAATAAAACTCCAGCTTAAAGCCAATTATCTAATAAAACTTTTTACTTGTCAACATACAAGAATGTTTTGTCTTCCAGATTACAAAGGTGCCACTATTAATCCCATTTTGTTTTTTCCTTGCCTGTCTCTCTTGTTCCGGGTAACCTCAAAATCAATCATAAAAAAAAAAACCAATACATCATTTACCAGGCAATCCTCAATAAGTTCCTCCGGTTTCTCTCCAAGGTACAGTATAAGCCCACGGATGACTGTTTCAAGCTTCATTTCAATGCTCTGGTTCTGAAAAAAAGATTACTATGTCAACACTGTCCCATCACTTGTTCCAAGTTAAACTACTAGAGCATACTGTGATAGAGTAGGACGCTCTGATGTGGATGTGTGCTGGGTTGATAACTCCCTTTCGACAGAGCTCCGGTCAGAGAGAAGGGCACAGAGAAGACAGTTCCTTGAATTTCTTTATTTTAGTTGGGTAGCAGGATGGTTCGTGTTATCTGTAAGTGGATGAGTGCAGTAAACGTGTTTGTGTGTGTGATAGTGGCGTGTGTATGGATGCATGTGTGTGGTCTGTGAAAGAAACAAAGTACAAATAATATTAATATTACTGTACAATTGTACGAACTTGCATAGCAATACTATACATATTTACTGGTAATATCGTAACTTAACCCCAATATACCAGCCGAACTATGAACTAACCATATCCAGTCAGACAAAAGATCAATAACAAACTGGCAGGATTAGACCAATTTAGCAGTCTCTGGCTCCATCTAGTGGGCGCAGCCCGCAACTGCACTACCAACTGCAGTAGCAAATTACACTACATTGCTTTCTAACGAAGGAGTCTAATACAATGCAACTAGGCACACAAACTAATTAAACAACAAATTAAGTAAACAGTTCGCTTATACAATGCCTACACACATTCGGGAGAATATTAGCATATTAATATTCGTTAAACCTTACTTTTTATTCATGTACGCACACGGCAGGTGACCGTCTAGTAACGTGCGGTCTCAGTACGGATACACACCGGAAAAAGGAAGTAAGGCAACTAACATGCAAGCTTCAAAATAAAATAACTAGGAACATAATAGGCTTTCCAACACATACCATGAGCATACAAAGCAAGAAAAACTGAGATTTAGTGCTTTGAGTAATAGCAACATGTGGAGAGTTGGGTCATGTTAGAGACACAGAAACACATTAAGTTCATCACCCAAACACAAATGTGAAAAAGTACCATTTTGATGAAACCCACCTGACTAAGCTTGTGCAGAAATGGCCTAAGTTTGCTTCTATAAGGCCAATGATTTTTGGAGTGTACTGGTCCAGTTTCAACATGAAGGTCTGCTCCAGGGAAATTGTGGTGATTCTGCAGAACTCCTCTTTGATCTGAAAAAAAAAAATAAAAACATTATTAATTTTACACAATGAGTACAATATGCCTTGCACATTTGCAATGTTTTGCATATTAATAGCACATGCTTGTGTTGGTTAATTAGAAACTAGATTGAAATGGTAAATGGACTGTTCTTATACAACTATTTATACTACTGTTCTGCCCAACCAAACAAATTATATATTGACAATGAATTTTCCTCAGCTTCATAAAACAAAGCAGGCCATCTGTCTTTCAAATCATTTGCAGTTGGACTACCACTCACAACTTCGAGTCTTCGATAGGAGAATGTTCTGGCCATCTTTTTTTGTATCACTTTTGTATTGCTCTTCATCTTAACGTCATTAAGAAGTTCCTGTCTGAGGATCTCCAGACTGTCACTGGTTTCTCCACTTGGATGTGGAGGGAGGTAGTTCACCTCTGCTCTCTTTGGCTTCTTGCAGTTCTCTGCAGGGTTTCTGTCGTCATGCGATTTTCCTCCCAATGAGTTGATGTTAAGCTCAGGACATGGTACTTTGCGTTTTCTCATTTTGGATCTGAAATTGGCCATCTTGTATTTAATGCGCTGCTGCCATCCACACATGCCAGAAAATGAGGTTCCTGGCTCCTTTAAGCATGGATGTTTTTTTTAGCAGGGCTTCAACACCTGCCAATATTTGCAAACTTGAAGGATAAGCAGTGTATTGGAATATTGCTTCAGCGAGTTTATCAAGAATATCAGATTTCAACGATGGATTATGAAGGAGGGAGCCTTCTTTTTCATATGCGTAATTTCCTTCTTGTAAGAGCAACTCAGAAGTATAGAAAAAGACAGGTATTTCAAAATTACTTGGCCAAGTTTGAGACCGAAGCCCGGGGGACTGTGGTAAAATGATGGTGTCTGATGAACTGAAGAACTGTCTTCCTGGGAGGAATGGTCCAGTGGAACTTGAGGGGACGAAGCAGTCTCACTGACAGGGGTCAATGTAATAATAACAGATGGTTCTCTGTTGACTAGTTTTATTGTGTCTTTGTCCTTAACCTCATTCGTGGATGTTAGAGTGAAGAACTGGTTATCAAAATCTTTGTCCATGTACATAACAGTAAAATGCCCCTGAAGTTGAAAGTGATCCTGTGCAGCTGCCAACAGTTCGTCCACTGTGTTTGGGATTCCATCTGGTAGGAGTAACTTGTGAACTTGAGTTTCTTGGAGGATAACACATAGCTGAACAGCAGCAGACATCTTTACCACATTGGTCATGTAGAGCTGCAAGAGTGAGAAAAAGAAAAAAAAATATTTTTTTTTGGGTGCACAGTTTGGACCGCCTCACATCTCCTTTATGATTTAAAAGAAGCAATCACAAGAAGTTGGAATTTCAGCAAAGTTATTCTATGCGTAACAGCCATATTACAAAAATGTTATTGTGAAGCCCCCCAAATCACAAATCCTATTACAAGGATCACCAAATTCAGACCATTTGAGCCAGTGTCATGCAAGTTTTAAATGTGTCCCTGCTGCATCACACCTGGTTCAAATAAAATTGTTCTCCAGCAGATTAAGTTCTGCACAAGCCTCTAAACAACCTAATTTTTGAGTTCCGACACTGGCTCAAAAAGGTCCGGATTTGATGGATTCATTATGCACTAGTGCTATAAAAATTTCTTAAATTTTTTCTTTTTTGGTTAAATGTTGGTTGTAAACTTTTCTGAGTACCTAAATGAAGTTTAACTATATGAGTTCTACACAAAATAATAAGCCTACTGTATGTCCATTGCATCTTTAACTGTATCTAGGATTAGTGTCAGTAACACACTGAGGGACTAGGGACTGAACCACCAACATCCCAAAGCAAGATCAAATTCAAAAACATTTTCTTTATAGACACAAAATGCATATAGATTAAAAAATAGTGCATGGTTTTGAACTAAAAACTCCTTAAAAGATAACAAAATAAATTACTTCCAAAATTGTAGTGAAATACTTTACCTAGTATCAAACGCAGATGTGGTGTTTCAGAGAAACTATTCGATCACCTTCCACAGAATACGTAATCAGAGGGTAAATGTCAGTGAGTTGTGACTGCTCAATAACTTTGACAATGTTCATGGACTCCAACTTAAAACATCTTAAATGCTCACAGTACCAGGCACTCTGCAGTTTCACTACAAACACCAAGCTGCCATGAACAACAACTGTTTGTAGTATTTCAGCAAAGTCAGGCAACCCACCTGTGGAACCATAGACCAGCATCATACCACTACTGTAACCGGTGCCCTGATATTCTGCTTTGCTGACCAAGTTAACTATCTTCTCTCCAGGAAATTTGTGTGCCATAAATTCTCGCAGATTCTCATTCACAACCTCTAAAGGCACTCTAGATATTTTAGACACAGAGAGAGCAGAGACTTTTGAACCATGGAGGTGGAAGGCATTCATGGACTGATGTTTTTTTGCCATAGACTTCAAAATGTTCCGAAAACAGCGAGTCTGTCTTACTATCTTTTTGAAAAAGTGGTGCTTAGCTTCAAACCTCATTGTCCATAAGGAGACTAGTGGGCCAAAGGATTTAATGAGACTTGGGTAATGCTCTAGAAAATGGTGTTTTGGAATCAACTTCTCTTCTGGAAACACACTGATAAATCTATGTCTGTGTTCAGAAATCAGGCTATCTAGGTGACCAACACTTTCATCCATGTGGGTAGGTGACATAACCAACTCAACAACATCTTTAAGAGTCAACACTTGCCATGCTTGTTCCTCCTCTGGTACTTTGCAGCCAATCATTAGTGGAAGCAGCCTCAGTAGGCACCAATTTTCATGTGCATTACCACCAATGGTTTTACGGGAAGCAAACGTTGGTGGTACACCCTGAGGACAATTAGTCCTGTCTTTCCACTTGTAGGGAAAATTTTTAATGATTGTATTGAGCTCCTGAAGTGAAAAATATTTTCTCTTTATCAGGATGTCTAAACATAATGCCAATTCTAAAGGCACGATTCCCTCAAGTAAATCATGTAATACATCAGGCGGGTAACCTGTTGTTACATGAAAATGTTTTAATCTTTGTGTGATTACACACTGTCTTTTCACTCCATGGCTGTGAGTGTTACTAGCCAATGCTGTATCAATGTCGAATAGATGTTGCTGTTTTGTTCTAAGAGGAAACACTCCTGACATGACTTCAAACTCCCTAAATTTGGATCGCTCTCCAACACAAAATCTACAAATATAAAACCCACTGAAACTTTCAATAAAGCCCCCAACTGAGTGGGCAGCAAGATTATCTGCAACCACAGCAAAAACAGTTCCCTTTATTATTTTTCCCAAAAAGGGCACAAAAAGACCATCTTCTTCTAATTTTTTCAGATCATTTAATAATGGCTCTAACACCCGTGTATAGCCAAATTTCTGTACATCATCTGACTTGCACAAAATAGCAAGGTAAATTGATGACAACGCAGACCTTAATACTGCTGGAATATCAGCCAACACCCAGTAGATACAGGTGACCTTATGCTTTTTACGAGAAGTTCCTAAAGGGTTGCATATCTCAAAATCATCAGAGTAGAGAAGTAGAGGTAGTCTTAACTCTTCTCCACAAAAGAAAACATTTTCCTTAAAGTGTGAACCATCACAAAGTGTTTTGTCTTAAAAACCTCTTCCTGAATGTCACGATTATTTAAAATTTGGGACAAAGATTGCAAAGGCACATATTGAAATGTTTTGCCCTCTTTTGGATCTAAGATGTACTCTAAAGGTTCAACAATAGAAAAATGTTCTTTGAAGTATCTGTTTCTCTGGTATGCTGTTCTAAGAGGACCTTCTTCATTAAAGGCTGCACTAAGAGGGTTTAACTGGCAAATGCCATTTACCAAATCTGAGATCACTGCTGGTTCAACAGTACAGTTATGGTTTTCAAAAGTGTCACAGACAATTCTTTTAATAACAGGTGCAGATGTTGAACAAGCAATAAACTGAAGTTCCTCAACAATTTCATCTATACATCTATTAGGCACATTGAAGATGCAATCTAATTTGAGTAATAGGGCACCAAGCTGATCAACAATCACTTTGACTAAATCTTCACCATCTTTGACCAGTGTTTCTTCTGCATTAATTTCACTGCCATCTAGCAAACTGCAACTGTCTTCAGGTGCTTGTGCACAGGGTGCAGGTGCTTGTGAAAATGTCTGAAATACAGTAGGTTTAAAATCTTCAAGGCAGTGAGGACTGTGCTTTCTACTTTTATGTGAAGAAAAAGTTGAATATATGTTTGTACTGTAATCGCAGTTTTTGAAAGCACAATACACGGTTTCCAATTTTTTTAGATGAGCTCCAATGTGTTCAAAATACTGCCTCTCTGTGTCAAAACCATGTCAATTACATACAAGACATAAAAATGAAACATTTTCCTGTATTTGTTCAGTTTGTGTATGATCGAGACAAATGTGCACGAAGTGCACCCCAACGTTTAAATGAACAAGGACACTCCAAGTATAGGCACGGTAACCCCTGACCCTGACCAGAATGTAGATGTTTCAATCTATAATGCTTTAGGAGCTCTAAACGTGTTGATGCCCTGAAGCTGCAAATTTTGCACAACCATCTCATAACATGACATGCCTACTGTTTTTCTCTGTTGAAACCAAAGTAGAAACCTAATATGTCCTCCTCCCCACACTGTATTGGCACCCTGTAAGAGAAAAGAAACCATGTATTACATTAACATAGAGTCATAATGACTCGGTCAGATTTAAAGTGAAGCATCCAATAAATAATGTAATAAAATTAAATTGTGAAAACCATCATATATTTCTACTTGCCTCAATAAAGTTAGTCTTGCTTAATCCAATCACACCCCACTGGTACATGTGCAGCCTATCCACCTCACACCTGCAGTCTCTCCTGTTGATAGAAATATACACATACATAAAAGCAGCAACAAGAAAAGGATTAAGTGGCTAGTTGAATAATTATTTGATTTTATGCACCATTTTTCCCAGCATCCAGATTTTAAATTTATCTGCCTGGTTCAACATTATGTTTTGTCAAAAAATATTGTGGTGCTTATGGACTGTTTATGGACAACCAAGTTCAGTTTCATTACGAAAGCTTTGTAATAGATCAATTTTATTTTAAAACTAAACTTTAAATAGACACAATAGGAAAGACTAAATAAATACTGATATATAGTCTGAACTTTCCGGGCTGAACATGCGTGTAAGACAAAATAAGCAGGTGATATAAAACATAATGCAGCGTAACTTCTTAAAAATAAACCAAAGAAAATGTTTAGCTAAAATGTGAGATATATATGACATTAAAGCCACTTATCCAGGCCATCCACGGCGCCACACCGGGGCTAGGGGGTGCTACAGCCCCGTGATAAATCTGTGTAGCCCCATTAAGCCCCCCCAAGAAATTAGATTATAAAAAATATAATTATGAATTTATATATAATATTATAATAAAGGAATGTATTAGTTTAAAAACAGTTTGCGGAGATTCTCCGCTTGCATGTTTCTTCTGTGCACTGATTAAGAGGGGACAGAGGGCGGGCGGAAACTTTTTGTTGAAACTCACGCTAGGCTGAGGTGGTCCGAATCATTAGATACAAATTGTTTGCACTTCTCGTTGCGCCTGCACTGTGTAGTATGTTAAATTTATCTCGCAATCAGTTTAATTTCTTAAGTTATGTTGTGATCCGAGGCAATAAAAGCAATGCATAGTTGATTTCATTAATTATGCATGTAGAATAAATGCGTTTGTTGCATTCTGTATGTGTTGCTTGTTTATCACATGGTCGCTGTCTGGTGCTGAATCTTGCACCTTTCCACGTGAAAACATTTTTGCCGTTGCTTTGTGGCTCGTTGTAGGCCTGGTTATTTTGCTGAATGTTCTTTGGCTAATTCAGTTAAATTGCTGTGTATCTTAGCCACTTTTATTGAAAAAATCGATAACCTATGTATAAAGTTACCTAAGTCATGGAAATCTGTTATTTTCTTAGCACCCCCACGTATTGGTCAAGTCCCTCATTAGCACCAGGAGGAAAAAAAATCCTGGCGCCGTGCCTGATCCAGGCACGCAAGAGAAGCTGCAGTAGTAATGTTCACGTGGCAATCCCTCTTCAAGAAAATAAAGAAATAAATAAAAAAAATAATAATAAATAAAAAATAAAAAAATTAAAAAACACGCTTGGATGAAAATGTACGGGGGGTATTCTGGCGTTTATTTCTAAGTACATAACACAATGGACGTGGTAAAATGTTAAGACTGCTCTTGTCTAAGTCTATCTTCTCCACAGCGGGCCATCTAAACAGAACACGTTTGAAGTTTACTGTGTGTTTTCCTTCCTTCAAGCAGACATTAGCCGCCACTACGACTGTTAACTCTAGTATCGACCTCATGCTGTCAACTAGCTAGCTGGCACTTAAAAACGTTAGCGAAACTGTACGGATTGAAGTAAAAACAACTGCGCATCCTATACTTCTTTAAGGTTGCAAAGGTCCCTCTGTTAAAATGTATATGGTTTTGCTTGATGTTATTACAAAAAAATACTAAGGTTAAACTGGACATAATCCAACCTGGCGTTGCCGTTTTCGGCAGCTGCCCCGCTGTCCTGTGCTCTGTATCCGCCTGCTCAATCACCAAAATGGCGGTGTGTTGTACGCATGCGCGAACACGGTTAAAGTCAGACTTTTAGATTAAACTTTACAGGGTATTTCTGAGTATATGTAGAGTGACGAAAAAACATTAAATGGTATGATCATATATATATAGTAAACATTACTTGTAAACACACATTTTTGGCATTACATATAAAAAACATTTAAATATTATTTTTTCATTTAAATTGTAACAGAAGCTTAATATTATAGTGTATATATTATAAGGGTTACTTAAACATATTCTACTGGACCCCAAAGTTAGTTTTTTCAGTGTACGTAAATCAAAAGGCATTTAGCATGTACTGTAAAGTTATTAGTATTTTTTCCATCTCTGGGATTAATAAAGTACTTCTGATTGTGATTAGAACAGAGGAAACAACTATCTACAACAGGCAGTGTTGCATTATGTAAACTTTCCTCTGGGTAGCGAAGAAGCTGTCTGGTGAGGATCAAGGCTCGGCTGAGTGGTTCACCAGCACTGGAAATGAGCACTCCCAGAAAGTCACCTTCGTGCTGACTTGTGAGGAATCCAAGGAGAAACTGGAACCCATGTGCCGTGGGGTGATGGAGCGGTTTCAGCTAGCCAACCAACCGGTCCCCAAAATTTTATATGTGGACCGTGGGTGTTGCCGTGTTCAGGGCCCAGCAGCAGTGGAGACTTTATTTCAGCCTTGGGTGGACGGTGGGATGATTGTTCGTCTGGACATCTTCCACTGGATTCACCGGTTTGATGCAGCCATCTGCACCGAGTCTCATTCCAAGTATGATGCATTCAAGCTGCACATCAAGGCCGTCAGAGCCAAGGACCCGGCAACCATGAGGTCCATGAAAGATGAGGATGTCATCCGCAATTTCATTTCCAGGGAGCAGCTAAAACGCCAGGTGCAGCAGGTCACACTAGGGGTGTATGACACTTTCAGATTCATCCATCAGGCCATTGAGGAGCTGAAAGGTCCTGCTGGGCTGGATGAAAGTGGAGTCAGTCTCTTCAAGACACCTGGTATAAAAGACCCTCAAACCAAAAGTTTTTACATTAGTGATCACAATGTAAGCAAAGTGAACATAATCCATTTGTGTGTTTGTATGTCATGCATTTACAGCAGCCATTGATGAGTTATGGACAGCAACAGCATCGGCACCCGAAATGCATCCAGGATCCACCAGACATCATCATGTATAGGGTGGCCCGTACCAATCAACAGCGTGAATGTGCCCTTTTATGAATGTCTGCGTGGGAATAACAGCCTGGAAGGATTCCACAAAGCTTTACCCCACATGATCCCAGGTAAACAGGAGCACATTTCAAACATGTTAAATTGTCATTGATGTCTTTCATGATGATGTCCAGGTCCCCACTGTGCAGCATGGCCCTATCAGGTTTACCTGATAAGCAGCATTGCACGCTGCAGTTCTGACGCAGTGTTTGATGGTAGAGGTCGGCACCGCAGGATCTACTCCGCATCACTCATTGACCGCCTCAACACCTGCTGGCAGCAGCTGTTTGGAGAGACTGTGGAGGGAAACTTCCGGGTTCCTGCTGATGGCGCCTCTATGGAGCTGCTTGGGCTGGAATCAGGGCCGGTTCTAGGAATGCATACATGAGGGGGCAGGCATAAATTTGAAGGGGGCATTATGAGTACATACTTCAGCATTTTCTTGTTGTTGTTTTTTAAGTGTTTCTTTAACGGAACTGTGCTGTTAGTGGAGTCCAACTTCAAAGAAATGGATTGCACTTTGTCAGGCCTCTACTCTAAGACCTGTCCAGCTTGGGTGTCCCACCTGAAACCAAAGCTCCTGCTGGTATAGCTCTTAGAGTCACTGAGGCACGCAAACCCCCTGACCACAATAAGGTGGCAATCCCTCAGGGGGGGAACAGAAAATATCAATAACAAAATGAAGTAAGAAAAAAGAAAAGAATGATCCATTATCAAAGCTTTAACAACCAACAAAATAACAATTGCCCTATTGGACAGCCATTAGATGTCTAAGCATTTTGAATAAATTTGAAACTAATAACAATAAACTCAACTATCTGTGTGTTTGTTTCTGTCTGTATATAGACCATAATGATTAAAGAATCATAACTATCAAGCACAACAATAACAGAGCAAAAAATTAAACCCCCTACCAAAATAAGGCAGTGAACCTTCAGGGGGAAATAATGATAATAATAAATGAAAATGAGTAAAAACTAAATGATCCTTCATCAAAATTTTAAGAACCAACAAGGCATACATGAAGCTCTGAGCTGAACTGCTGAAAGCAGCGGGAATGTAGAGTGAAACTTTCTGTTATTTTTTTCTTCAAACTAGCATGCTGAACTAAAGGCTGGGCGGAGCTTGAGGGGTCTCATATGCGCAGCTCGTTTTCCCTCAGTCTAGTACCGAGGAGGCAGTCACATCTATGGCCCGTGCGTGATTGATCACTGCTCCTACTAACAGGCGTAGACACGTTTAAATAGAACAGAAACAAACCCCAGTTGACAGAATAGATGCAATAAATACGTCTGTTATTATAAGTATTTATTCAGTATCGCTACAACACATTTAACAGAGCTTTACTCTATAAGTTTTACCGCTGGAGCTCAGCAGCCGCTCTCTCTACGAGGGGGAGAAATATGACACCGCAAGATCAGGCTGTATGTCAACTCATTTGCATACTAAACACTGATTGGTTGTTTTCTGTGGTGGTGGGAAGGACTTGTTGAAGACAGTACAATGGATCCTGTGAAGCTCCGACACACAGAGTTCAGTACAGAGGGGAGAGAGCGTTTGGAGAGATTTGCCCATTTCGGCGCATTTGATTGAGGGGGCAGAATGTTTGTTTGAGGGGGCACTGCCCCCTCTTGCCCCTGCGTAAAGCCGGCCTTGGCTGGAATACCTCTTCGGTCAGAGCACCAGAGAATCAGGTCCCTTTTCTCTGAAGGACATTGTGAAGGGAGGACCCGATGCAGATGAGGAGGTGTTTCAGCCCAGACAGCCTGACCCAGATGAGGCTTAAAAGAGTGAAGGTGAAACATGACGATGTGCTGGAGGCTGTGCTGCCCCACATCACCCTCACCAGCGTCAGAACTGCTGTTGTTCACCCTCCGGCTTTTCTGAGCAGCAATGCGTTTGTTGATTTTTACCCCAGAACCAAGATCTTTACATTTCTGTAAATAAGCTGGTGTTAGACAAGTGGCAGATTTTAAACTGTTGCCTCTTTGCCAGGAGTTAAATTAACCAGTAAAACGTTTAAGTCTAGTGCAGAAGGAAGAGAACAGAACTAGAGACAAAAAGTATTGTGCAGAATAAAACATATAGAGTTCAAACAACATTAGTGGAAAGGCCATACATACTTAAACCATAACTATTATATAATACTATAGAATAAATAATTATTAAAAATATAATTAGTTATATAACAAACATCAAATGTTTAATATGCAAAATGATAGCAAAGCTTTTTTCCATCTTTAGTCTCTTGGCAGGACAACACAACAGTAATGATAACAGGAGATTATACCATCTGTATAAATAAAGGTTCAATAAATAAAAAAGCAATTAAGACCATTTAAATCAAGCAATCATTTGTGTTTGTTTTAACGGGAGGATGTCTGCAGTCAAACCCTCTTCCTGACTTTCAGCAGCTGGAAACCTTCTGCTCTCACCTGGTAAACATCAGCCTGATAGAGGACAAGCTTTCCCTATCAACTAAACAGCTCTGTTTTAATCTAGATAATTTTAGAACTATTGTTGTTTAACCTTATTTATTTTAAAACTGTGAGATGTAAGATTTTATAATGTGCTATACAAATAAAATGTATCACAGTCTCCTCAAAGCCTGGAACGCAGTGGAGGAGCATAACAAGCAGCCTCAGCAGTTCAACATGTTGTACAAGACGCGCTGTACAGGACGCGCTGGGGCAACAAGCTGTACAGGACGCGCTGGGGCAACAAGCTGTACAGGACGCGCTGGGGCAACAAGCTGTACAGGACGTGCTGGGGCAACAAGCTGTACAGGACGCCCTGTACAGGACGCGCTGGGGCAACATGCTGTACAAGACGCGCTGTACAGGACGCGCTGTACAGGACGCGCTGGGGCAACAAGCTGTACAGGACGCGCTGGGGCAACAAGCTGTACAGGACGCGCTGGGGCAACAAGCTGTACAGGACGCGCTGGGGCAACACACTGTACAGGACGCGCTGGGGCAACACGCTGTACAGGACGCGCTGGGGCAACACGCTGTACAGGACGCGCTGGGGCAACATTATGTACTGTCAGACTAAAAGGGACGACCTGGTTGACGCGGCAGTGATATCAAAAGTAAAGATGGCCAAACGCTATGCCCTAGCACAACAAGAGATCAGCGTTCATAACAACAGACTCATGTACACGCTTGTCAAACTGTTGCAGCTACACAGACCTCAAGAGTCAAAAACCAGCCCGGAGAAGAGCCGCATCCTGAAGGCATACGGGAGGATCCAGCACTGGATTTTAGTGGAGGATCCTGTCCTCTGCAAAGCTGACATTCCTCTTCCAAAAACAAATGTGATCCTGTCATCCTACAGTTCCACCCCCACCTGACTACCCTTTGATGAGGGTTTTGAAGGGAAGAACGGCTAATATGATGCCAGTCTCCAGGCTGCAACCGCAACCATTGAGGCAAAGCTCTGCAACCACTACCATCACCAGGCCTGTACCCTCTGTTTGCATCTACAGCAGCCCTTCAGATTCCCGGTCCCTCTGCTCGACCCATATTACCTGCTATTCCAGTGAGTCCTGAGATAGCCGGCCCATCCACATTAGATTTTAACTTGTGCCCATCACCTGTACCATCACCAGCCATTTGCACTCTCCAGCTGCACCAGCAGCTTCCTCTGAAATTGCAGGTCCATCCACACAGCTCACAACACCTGGCTGTCAGGTGATCCCTGTAATTGCTGGTGCTTTAACAACAGCACCTCCAGCTATCCCTCCACTGACTGCCACCACCACATTTCCCAGCACTGCCAGTCATTCATCCTGGATAAGAGCTACGCAGTACAAGCACAAGCAGAAGGAGCACTTCTCAGAGGTTGGAGCCAAAGTGTCCTGTTTCCTGTTTGTACAATCCAGGCCTACTGATACAGGGACATAAAAATTACAAAAAGACAACATTCTGCCCAGTTTAGATGATGTCCCTTCAAAAGGTCTGGACAACAGAGTCTTTGAGAGCTATGAACACTTTAACCATGTTGTTTACAAGCTGGAGGACTGAGGATGTTTTAGAGATCTATAAATTGATGTGTAAAAAAATAAATCCAGATACTAACATTTAGTATCTAGTTAGATATTAACTAGCACAGGTATGCATACTTAAATGTTTCCCCCCCTCTGTCATACCAAAAATAGTACTTAACACCATCCTTAGTATCGCAACGAGTTTGAAATTTAGTATTTTAACAAGCCTACTGTAAATATTGTACAATACTAACTTATTCATATAGATAGTAACATGTAAATATGTTCATTTTAATCATGTTTGCTGTTCTGCTGTAATCTGAAAACACTAAATAATTTTCTTCTGACCAGATTTTAAATAGTTTTATTTTCATATGTAATATTTAATGTTCAGAACTGTTTTTATGAGGACTTTTTAGTAATTTACAGAGTCAATTTTAACACTTAAATATTTTAGAAATATACTTTGATGTCATTAAAACTCCACCGCTGTGTAATTTGAGGTGATCGGGAGGAAGCAATCCCAATATAAACTAGTTATTTCCTTTTAGTGTATCAGAAATACTTTATTACTGTCCATCAACCGCTGGAGTTGATCATCAAAAAAAGAATTCTGTACAAGCTGACGAAGATAATGGAAGATCCTTCACACCCTCTACACAACGCCGTGACGAAACAACAGAGTGTGTTCAGTGGGAGGCTTGTTCAAGTCCGATGCAAGACAGAGAGATACAGAAGATCCTTCCTTCCAGCAGCTATCAGGCTGAAGAACAAAGCCCTTAATTAATTAATGTGATTGTTTTTAAAAAAAAAAAAAAAAAAAAAAAAAAATACTACTACTACAATATTGAATTTCCCTTTGGGATTAATAAAGTATTTTTCATTCATTCATTCATTCATTTCATTGTCAGATTCAATTATACTTTGTGTAGCACTGTAGTGCTGTTTTCAGTTAAAATTACCAGTTCAGTGCACTTAATTCAATATTCCAGGACTTATTCTGTTGAGTCCTGGAATATTTTGTTTTGGTTGTTGAAGAAATTAAAAAGACAAACTGTCTTGTTACTTGGAAAGAAGCAAAATCATAGCAGATCATTTTACACATACAGCAGCAGACACATTCAAGCTTTAAACAGCTTCAGGATAGAGAAGTACTTCTAAGCAGCATCCAAACAATCAAAGATGCAAATTACCAAAATCCTCTGTGGTATAAATACATGGCATGTTAGAAAAGACAAGTACATTTTTAATAAAAAAAAAATAATTATAGCTGTTACAACCCCTATGATGAGGTACAACAGTGGTTCAGGGTTTCCCTTTGCCCGGACTCGGAGCCAGGCCTGGAGGTGGGGTATGGAAGGGGGTGCCTGGTGGCCAGGCCTTTACCCCTGGAGCCCATTTGGGCTCAGCCAGAAAGGGTAACATGTGGACTCACTACCTGCAGGAGGGACTGTAGGACTCGGGTGCATTGTGAGGTGGGCGGCGGCCAGGTCTACATGTGTACTCTTACCCAACCAGTCTACATGTGCTTTATGGACCTGGACAAGGAGTTCTACCGTGTCACCGAAGAGTCCTGCTGGGGATGCTCCAGGAGTATGGACTGCTGGACCCCCTTGTACGACCCGTCTGCTCCCTGTACGACTGGTGCCAGAGCTTGGTCCGCATTGCCGGCAGTAAGTAAGTCAGATTTGTTTCCAGTGAGGGTCACACTCTGCCAAGGCTGCCCTGTCACCGATTCTGTTCATAACTTTTAAGGAAAGAATTTCTAGTTGCAGCCGAGGTGTTGAGGGGATCCAGTGTGGAGGCCTCAGTATCGAGTCCTCCACAACGACAGGAACTAGATGAGGGGGATCGGACATCTGGTCAGGGGGCCTCCTGGACGCCTTCCTGGTGAGGTGTTCCAGGCACATCCCCCTGGGAGGAGACCCCTTGGGTAGACCCAGGACATGCTGGAGGGATTACATCTCTGCTGGCCTTGCAACGCACCGGGATCCCTCTGGATGAGGTGGAAAATGTGGGAGGGGAGAGGGAAGTCTGGGCTTCTCTTCTTGGACATCTCGACCTGACCCTGGATTAGCAGTAAGAATATGGATGGATGGATAAAACTATCAAGTGAATAAATTGTATTGTATTTGTTTATATGATTGCAATAATAATGTCATAATAAAGTGCTTAGATTAAGACTCACCAGCCACTTGTCCAGCAGGTTTTTGACGTTTCCCTGCTCCAACACACCTGATCAAATTAAATGGTCCTCCCAAACAGATTTTTAAGTTCTGCAAAAGCCTGTTAATGACTCATTAATCTGAGCCAGGGGTGTCGCAGCAGGGAAATTTCAATCCTGCAGCACAGCAGCCCGCGAGAAGCAGAGCTGATAAGCCCCGGCTTTGATGGCATGAACAAGTAATGCTGGGCTCACACCAAACCATTTTCATGGTCGCAGACTAAAAACAGAAGTCTTTAGGAAATCTTAGGAGTCTTACTAGAGTCACAGCATGTCATCTCCATCGTTAGGTTAGGTTTAAGGCGGTAATCTGCGCTGTTTCGTGTCAATCTTTTCCTAGTCTTGCGTCTGCGGCAACATAAAACAAGTTTGATATTATTTTAAGTCGCAGTGACGTAACACAATCAACAACCAACAGATGAGCTCTGACAAATACAGAAACAGGAATCCTGACAGTCAGAACAACGACAAGCGGACGGGGGAAGAAGAAAAAAAAAGAAAAAAAAAACTATGAACAAGAACCGGTGATGAAACATTGTGACAGCCTGGACTGTGTGAGTGGCTGGAAACAGTGACACCAGTATCCAATACAATGTTTTTTTTATTTACCAGACATAGATTTGGACAGCAACTCACTCCCTCCGGTTTCAGAGCAGTCAAGCCTCCACCAACAGCCACACAAAATGAGCAAACGAGCCCCATTTATCTCTCCTGCTGCTGATTGGACTAAACCACTCTCCCAACAAGTGTTTCTCCAATTATAACAAACTTTTCCTGCTAAAATTATCCCATACAAAATCCTAAAAATGATTTACACACCTAAACTATTTACCTAACACCCCAAAAAATAAAGTAAACCCAAAACCAATATACAAATAAATTCCTTCTAACTCCTCGGTCTCATGGTTTCTCCCAAACCATAAAAGAATGCCGAGGCCACCTGAAACCCATTTGCCCGAACGCTGTGGAGTCAGGTGAGTCAACACCATTATACTATTAATTTACCTTTACACTTCACATTTACACACAATACTCCTGTCTATCACCCTCAAAGACTAATGACTCTTTCACGCAGACAAAATCAGATATATTAACATTCCATTCTTTAATAAACAACTAAACATTCTGTGTGCGACTGTGCTTCTTTCTTAAGTACCAAACTGTGAATTAAAGTGCAAAAGGGGGTGGAGTGGATGCAAGGAAGTAGATGGCCATTCATCTGTAAAACATGTCTCACCTGAACAAACTGCAGCCATTTCAAGCAACATTTTTTGTTTTATAGACAATTACAGGGCCCATGATCAGCTACTGATAAGTTAAAACGATTATTCTGAGACCAAATTCCACTTTAAAAGAATAAGAGGTGTGTGTGTGTGTGTAAGGTACTACTTGGCCAGTAATGTGCACAGTTTAACTCTTGATTGATAACAGACCACTTTAATGTAGATTCTGCATTTTATTAACAAGAAATGTACTCTAATAAATAAAATAAGTCATGAACATCAGTGGAAATTAAACTTTGTAAATCAACACACAAATCATGTCTTTACTGGACTTTACATACTTTCAATAAACAAGCATGAAACATGAAACCTGAACAGTGAAGCAGCAACATGCCTGGATATCGTTTCTGATTACAGCACGTCTTTATCTGCAGTGTTAATAAATCCGTTAAAGCACTTGCAAAATCATGCTTTCTTTGTTCATTTGGACATATTGTCTCTTGCATTCGCGTACTATGTCGGTTTTACAGCGAGAGGAGGAGCCGCAGACACAGAGAGAAGCTGAGCGAAATGACGCTAACAGACGTATAATCAAGTTTTACCAGACATTCATTTTAGGACACAACACCTGGCAAACGACTTGTATGTTGGAGAGCGCGAGCTGCGGCCGGGTCTCCTTCGTGACGTAATATAACGTTTTTGCCACCAGTTGCATACACCAGCTTCTTCGAGCACAACACAGAAACAAGTAGGCCTACCTGGCTCTTAGTTTCTGGCACCAGCTCCCAAAAAGCTTGCAGTCTCCACCCCTTCTATCCATGCCCAGCGCCATGTGGTTCTAAGGTCGTTGTCAATTAGGACGTCATTCTCTGGCTTCATGAATTTACTCTCCATTTTTTAAAAAATATGTTCGGTGAAACAACCATCGGCTTGGATGCTGCGTTCAAGACCACTCGGAGATAACGTTCACGCTACGTGGAATTTCTGACTTTAACATTGTTCATTGTTTAATTCATTTTCTACAATTCAGAGTCAATTCAGAGTCTCAACCACTTTATACACAGTTAACATTTTTTTTTGTTTGTTTTCTTTCCTGAATCATAGTGAAAAGCCGGAGATCCGGCACGGCGCCAGAATACTTTAAGTCCTGAATATATCACAAAAAATGCTAAAAGAATCTAGTTGGAGTCTAGTAAATAGTGATTCACGGTCTTTGTCTAATCTCAGTCTGAGACTTGGCACTTGTCGTTAGATGTGAGCAGGTGTGAGCTGGTAGTTTTCTAGAGTCTTTTCCAAATCCTTTTAAAGTCGTCTGATGTAAGCATAACTCATCAAACATCTTATTACTTAAACAGTAATAATACTTGATAACTTTTTAAATATGTCATTACTTAAGTACCTTAAAAATCACTGAATACCTTATTACAAAATCTATGGAGGGCAGAGTCCCACTTGAAATGCATACAAGTGATTTCTACGGCCCCTGGTTTGCATTTTGAAGCCACCACTTCCTGCACAGCATCTGATGACTGCAGTCCTCCACATGGCCAGGTAACGACACTGTGCTTTCAGCTGCACACCAGCCTGTGGAAAGCAAGTGAGATACAAAGAAAAGAAAAATCAACTACACACTAAAATGGAAAGGCTTGTAAATAACCATTCATTACAGTAATGCTATTTTCAAAAGATGATACCTGATGAGTGTCACCTTTCATCGTGGCCATGTGATTTCACTCAACATCTACAAGCAAGTCTGAGGAAGGACGTACCATCTGAAATGAATGAGACCAAATTTGGATTGAAACCGCTTTAAATCTACTTCTTAAGGGTAATAAATACTTTTTATGACATTATCTTGGACCTAAGACAGCCAAACACTCCCCATCTTACATAAAACATAAAAAATGACACAGGTATAGAACACTTCATAAGTCAATCATAAATAGTGACATTTATAATGTAGATGGCATGTCATTTCTCCTCTGCTCGGGTGGTGCTCGGCCCTGATGTGGTGAGACTGCCACCAGCTGGCAGAGACCGTCAACTACTGGCCAACACCATGTTATACAGATTATACATTTACTCTCCCCACAATTTACATTATCTACACTTAAGTGTATGTAAAGGACTGCAGTAATATTCTGTGATGCATGGATATGCCACCGTAGCACTAACCATGAACGAGTCCTACGTTTGCATCTGTATGTGGGATTTGAATCCCTGTACTGTCATTCACACTCATGCTGTTTCCAATGAGTTTGCAGTTTTGCGCTGGTCTAAGTGACCGCTGTACTAGCAGTTCATGCCTGTTAGGAAGCTACTACTCTGTAGTCATGAGGCCTTTTTGCAGAGAGACACAGACCCATCAGGATGTCATGTAATACAGTGATCTGTGACAGAGACGGTTTCTAACAAGAACAAGTACTTCCATCTGATAACCGATATCTCCAGAATATTAGTATACTGACCGAGTTACTTAGACACAGTTTTGGATGTGTAGTCAACACAGTGTACGCAGAGCAGAGACAACCTCCGGGACAACGTACTGCTTCAAATGAAAAATCCAATTTGATCATTTTTGCTTTAACCCTTGACAGGACTGAAGTCATCAGATAATTTTAATATGGTCATAAAACATTTTATTAGCTACATATAGAATGAAGATGCATACTTTGAGGGAATATGTAAATTGTGATACACTGAAGAGAAAACATTAAGTCCTTTATCATTTTTAAGGAAAATTAATTAACATTAGTTCCTAATATTTTAAAGTCATAGTAACAAGCTCTAACCAGTCTCTTTTAGATCAGTGTTTCCTCTCAAGATATTTTTCTTGAAAATGCTTCAATGAATTCAAACAATTCAGACGACCTGACGGGAAACAGAAGATAGTTTCTTTTACTGTCCATGCACCAACAAGACGACTGTGGAAGCATGCAGCTGAATGTTGATGTATAAATGTTGTAATATGTAGTCCAAATATGGACATAATTTAAATGTACTGCATGAAAAACAGCTGAAAGTGTGTCAAGTTTACATACATTTCGTGCAGAGTCAATTCAGAGTCTCAACCACTTTATACAGTTAACATTTTTTTGTTGTTTGTTTTTTTTTTTAATCATAGTGAAAAGCCGGAATACTTTAAGCCCTGTTCTCACCAAGATAGTATAAATCAGCTGTTCGTGGTCCTTCGTTAGCTGAGTCTCGTAACGTCTGAACTCCTGCAGCCAGCTGATCATCTGGGCTTCCTGTGGGAGGAGATAGACCCTGAACCATGCCTGAAACACAAAGCTGCGCCTCACCATGTACCTTCATCTCCAGATCGGTCAGTTGGTGCTTCAGCAGCTCATCATCTCCGGCGTCCCCCTTCAGACACACAGAGGCCAATCAGGTCACGTGCTTTGATTAGTGAAAACCTCAGATTTTTCACGCGCTGTGACATCACAGTACAGAGCAGTCAGATAATCATGAACTTCTTTTATAATTATTTAAAAAACAAAACTGAATGTCCTGATATTGACAAACGTCATAAACACGTAAACAATGATGTCGTTTTCAACTACATTATTTAACTTCATAGTGCCATTCTGGAAAATCCAGAAACATCATTACTTTATCACCCCTGCCAACTCTCACACGTTTCAGTGGCTTTTCTGATGCCACACCTCCCATTTCTCACGTTGAAATACACATCAAGTGCAACGCCCGTGTTCTGTCAGATCAGCATACATAGTGCAAACTGCCCCTAACCCGCATGCGTATTAACGTAATGTGTGCTACTGTGATGCATTCCGAGTTAAGGGAAACTCTGGGTTTTCGGTTTCACAAAGCGAGTTCAGTGTAACTCTGAGTCAGTTACCACGGCAACAGACTTGGTAAAGCTAACATGCTCGCTGGCAGGTTTTCTTCTACTAACCGGAGTTTCTCCTCTTTAGCTGCAGACTGAAGGAAGTGTTTGACATGGCGTGCCCTTTTCTTGAAGAGCCAGTTGACATCGAAGGACAAGACACTGCAGATATCGATGTGGTGGAAAGGGTGATCAGACCCTGCCTGGATGTTTTATCATTCCCTCACTGTGTTGAGCGTTTCTTTATAACGTTGGTGATGCTGAGCATATTTCAAAGGCAGCAGTCTGTCGGACAGCGAGAACTGTCACTCTTACACTGAAACCTTTGCTCTACACTTTAGTGGTGTTTCCAAATCACAGACCAACAAGATACAAAGAACACATCAGTTAATCTGATATATTTTAGGGTTTCCAGGTGTGATTGGCTGCATAGATGGACTCAGGTTCCTGTCACAGCTCCTTCAGTAGATGAAGGAGATTATGTGAATAGGAAGTCTTTCCACAGCTATAATGTGCAGGTAAATTGTAGCCTTTAGAATCCCAGATACTTCACATTACAGCTACTTCAGCTAATTACTGTTCTGTCCTTTGAAGATGAGATGCAGCCACATCATCAGTAACGTGGAAGCAAAGTGGTCTGGGTCTGTGATGACCCTCCAGTCTTTCCTGAGTGTACACAGAGCGCTAGATCTGCTCCTGGTGAGTTATTTACATTAAAATCAATATTTTGTTCGACCTATCACAACTAAAAATGTAATATTGTGTCCTGTATTATAGGAGAGTTTGATGGTTACCTGCTGGGTGACAGAGGGTACCCCTGCCAGCCGTATTTGCTGACCCCTGATCCTGAGCCCGGCTTGGCTCACTGCAGGACTCCAGCCGGGGCAGAGATGACTATTGGGATGCTTAAGGCCCGCCTCCAGTGCCTTCGTAGGCTCAGAGCGGCCCCAGATAGGGCATGTGACATTATTGTGGCATGTGTTGTTCTCCACAACATCGCCACAATGAGAGGAGCAACATCCGACTCAGCCACTGAATGCAGCTGATGATGAAGATCCTGACCCCCTGCTGAAGCACAAGATGGAAGAGCAGTCAGAGACACGACATGCCACCATCTTTCTGAGTGATGCATCAAGACATAAAGAAATAAAGACATAAATACATTATGCTGTTTGTATTATGAAGTCTGATTAACTGATAGATGTTATTTCAAGTTGTAAAACCTCTACAGTCTATAATCTTTCAAGCTGGAATCTTTAAACTTGATCATGTTTTAATACTCTTTCCCTACACTGGAACTTTAGTTATTGCATTTAATCTATTTTAGTTTAGCTTTTTCTTTCTGTCTTTATTGAATTCATTTCATTTCTTTTAATCTTTGTTTTTTTAATGCACTTGTTTTGTTTTCTGCACCCTGCTGGAATGTTTTATGCAAAGCACTTTGAATTATCTTGTACATGAAATGTGCTGTACAAATAAATTTGCCTTGTCTACGGGTCTCTCTGAACCCTCCCTCTCGGTGGCGGCTGACAAGGTGTCTTCATCCTCCTGTAACGCAAATCAAATGACTGCATGTTCTACTCTACCCCATCATTAAAAATCTGTGGAGTATGAAGAGTACGTACAACTGCATGGAGGTGTATTATGGCAGAGGGCTCCACCGGACAGATTACACCATCTGCAACTGGTAGAAAATGAAGATTAAACCAGTTACAATTATAACCCCAGCTAGGAAAGTACCCAGCCTAATTAAAGTCTAGTTTTAACACATCACAATTCATCAAATATACAACTGTTACCTTAAAATAAATTCCATCTGAAGGACCACTTAGAATAAAAAAAAGAAACTACCATCAGTCACAAAGAACTGTCCTACAAGAAGACCAGCCATGTTGTGTCTGAGATGGATGTGTGTGCATCACTGGTGGCCCTAGCACGTCACAGGCACACACTGGGCATGGTGTGGCCTCAACACAGCTGGCAGACACCTGGCTAGATGCTGCCTCAACCTTTAAAAGACAAGAATTGGACAACAAAATCATTACATACCAACATAACATTTCCACATTAAACTACCCACAAAGCCACAGGAAAATATACACAGATCATAAACATGAAAACAAGGTTCACTGATACCAACTTTGGGGGAAAAGGACAACGTTCTTCATAACAAAAAGCAAAATAAATAAAATCAAATCAGGGAATTGTAGAACCTTGGACATAACATAAAACATTCACACACACACACACACACACACACACACACACACACAGCCTATCAATAATAAAACCTGTAAAAACATATACTGTATAATAGCAAAAATAAATAACATTCATAGCTACAAAGCTTTACATAACATAACAACAAAGTACTTTAACTACAACTGTTAACATGGGAGCAAACAGGAAGAGCATTAGGCGAGCCTGTGACAAAATGGTCGTCACAGACGATATTCAAAGCTTCGCCATGAGCACAACCACCAAACAAGAGACCAACGCAATTAAATAAATTCTTAAACCATTTCCATTCACAGTTGTAGCCAATTATATCAGTAAACAACTTGAAATCACTGCATTACATTTATGCTACCAACCGTAATCACAACGCGGAAGAAAACTCCAGACTAGACACAATACATAGATTTATTAATCACGAAAACATCAAACAGGCATGTAACTAAGCTGGCGACATATAACTAAACTAACCGTCCCCCTACGTCACAAATTATGTATTAAAAATAAATATATTCTAACTACAGTAACTCCTCTAATATAGCCACGCTACAATTCTGACTTAACTGCGATAAAATTAAGTTACTAAGTGACCAACTAACCGCAGCACAGCCAACTAAACTACACCACAATACGTAAAATACATATGTACTGATTTATTAAGCCAGCCCGAGTTTACAGCACTCAGTACAAACATGTACATTTGCTGTTGTGTTGTTTTAACAACCCCCCCCCATAGTTTAGCAGACATGAAAACAACATCACATTTACATCAGCAAACTACTTTTGAATAAAACTTACCTCTTCTCACTTAAAGTACGCAACAAAAGAAATAATCCACCAAAAGAAAAATAAATTCTCTTTTGAGAAAAACGTTTGTCTCTCCCGCAACAAACTAAAGCAGCAACCGTTACAACACTCTGCCAAATCTGTTCAAATTTTTTTCAACCAATCCCTGTCCACTAGGAAAAAACATACCCCGCGGCTATTGGACAGGCTAACGTGACGTCACCACGTTAGCCCCGCGGTGCCTGACGGGAAATGTTGGACTACCTTGAGCGCATTTTCATACATTTTAGTAAACATAGACAGTTCTACAAATAAATATCCTTCAACACCGCTTTAAAATTAACCTGTATAAATAACTAATACTCTGCTTCTTCATATTTTGCAAAATCAATTCTAACAAGGCTTATTTTAATACCACTTCGTTCTTTATGCAGAAAACTACTATACCGTAGCATGGTGACGTCATCCATTCGCTACAGACAGCCACAGCGCTGCCATCTGCTAACAAAAACAAATACCACATTCTACGAGACTGCTTTTGGGGAACGCTGCTGGAATCATGTCTCCACCCATCTTTCCTATTCAAATATATATTACATACTAGTTAAATATGTACTTGTTCAAAGTATTCAAAACCCTTAAGCCCGACGGATCCACCAGTCGGTCGAAGAGGTGTAAACACAAGTTCACGTGTGTAAAAAAAATTACTTTAGTGATGTAAGGACATTTTATTTATAATTTGTCTCAAAGAAGAATCCCTAACACCACTAAATCAACTCTTCAAGTGCATTTGGTCAACAAAGTATTTGTTTAAAAACAACTTCAAAATACATATACAACAAACAACAGCGCCACCATTAGAGTAACACCCTAAACAAAATGCACCCCAACATATTGGGTATCAAATGAAACTAGAAAAGCTGCAATTTCATATGATACCAAGCATAAAAAGATATTCGCCAAGCACCTCACGTCAGTCTCAAAACAAACACAAAGCTAACCTTTGCATATCACAGCTAGCCTTATCAGATAGCATGTTTATCACCAAATACACCAAATCCCAAAGCTATTCTCACAAACAGCGATATTTTTTATTTCCTTACCTTTTCGTGGTCATTTTCAGACTATCCACACTGTTCTTCAACCAAAATTCACAGCATAGTAATCCATAATGTGAAACTGCATCATGCGCTAACGTTTACTTTCATTCACAGCCATTTTGTTGTGGGTCTTGGCAGTGTCAATACAGTTTAATCAAATTCTTCACCTGCGAGCTTTTCTATGGAGGACGTAAAGTGACACAATGAATTAATTAAATATATCATTCAATAATTACTTAAATGTGTCATTAAATAATTAAAATGATAATTAAATACATAAATGTGTAATTAAATAATTAAAATGATAATTAAATACATAAATGTGTAATTAAATAATTAAAATGATAATTAAATACATAAATGTGTAATTAAATAATTAAAATGATAATTAAATACATAAATGTGTAATTAAATAATTAAAATGATAATTAAATACATAAATGTGTAATTAAATGTATCATTAATTAATTAAAATACAAATTAATATATGTAAAAACATATATAATTATTTCACTATTTAATTAATTATTTATCTATTTCATTATTTCACTATTTAATTAATTATTTATCTATTTAATTAATTATTTCATTATTAAATCAATTTTTTATCTATTTCATTATTTCACTATTTAATTATTTATTTATCTATTTAATTAATTATTTCATTATTAAATTAATTTTTTATCTATTTCATTATTTCACTATTTAATTAATTATTCATCTATGTAATTAATTATTTCATGGTCCACTGCCATAATCATTAATTTATTTTATCTGTCAGCCTAGCCCATCAAACTCAGTGGGCGGGGCTAACCAGCGCATGTAGCGAGGAAAGCAGAGAATATGTTGAAGTTGTTGGACTCATTTAGTCACTTTCCGACCAAAATATTGACCACAGAGTGACTGAAAGTTTAGAAGTACTCCACAGCTTCTCTGGTACCATGATACAACAAGCAGAACACACAGGGACCGGGACGTTTGGAGTTTGACCCGACGGCAGTTCTGGAGAACCAAGTAGAAGTTCTGTTTAGAGATTCCACGATCAAACCCGCTGCTTCTCTCAGCAGCTCCTTCACGTCACATACTGTCCAACATTCTGCGTTAATAAAAGTTTGTTCAATGGGTTTGTTTAACAGAGTATCTGAACCAACGTAGAGGTGAATAACGCCACACAGTGTATTGAAATGTGTTCACTAGCTCTGCATTGATCCATTATCTGGAATGTATTTGTCTTGACTTGTGGAAAGAGCAACCAATCAGGCGTCAGGACCCGCCCACTGAGTTTGATGGGCAAGGTTGACAGATAAAATAAATTCATGATTTTGGCAGTGGCAGAGCATCAAAACAAATACATTCCAGATAATGGATCAGTGCAGAGCTAGTGAACACATTCCAATAAACTGTGTGGCGTTATTCACCTCTACGTTGGTTTAGATACTCTATTAAACAAACCCACAGACCAAAATTTTAATAGCAACCGCCAAAAATCAGGCAACGTGTGAGGTGGAGAAAATTTCAGGGGCTATACCACTGGCGGACAGTGCCTTTGGCAAAGTTCAAGAAGGAAGTGTCCTCTCCTATCTCCTCCCAGCATGGAGCCCACCTAAAACGTGTTTGCATTCCACTGCAACACCACGACCATCTGTACCTCCCTCCAATTACTTCTTGGGCCCCACCAAGTGCTGCTTTGTACTGAGCCATCATCAGCAACTCCACATGATGTCTCTGGAAACATCACATGACATGGCCCACCGAACTGAGGAGAGCACAAGGCAGCAAAGCTCTCTGCAGGAATGGCACCTCTTAAGGAGGCTGCGTGTGACATCCTCTAGATTTAGGTATGTGCACTTTTCACCCAACAGCATATATAGTTGTAAACAAACATGATGATCCTGTCGGAATAAGAAACTGTGTTAAATATGATTTTGTTTTTAAAACTTTGCCTTCATATAAACATCTTTTTTAGAAACCGCAGCCTAGCAGACCTTATGCATTTTGGTTTTAATAATAGTATAGTGTTTATATATATATATATATATATATAATTGTACTGTTTAATTATATACTGTTTATCCATGTGATGTGCTTCAGAGAAGTTTGCCATGTGAGAGGACAGTCATCGGCAGAAAGCTTGGCCTCGAATCTCTCGGTCAGGCTACAAAACTGCCGACATGAAGAGAGGCCTCGAGCTGGAGCCTAAGGCAATAGAGGAGTATTGTCTGGCGAGGGACGTCAACCACTACCCATGTGGCTTCATCATTCATCCCGATGCGCCGTGGCTTGGGGCTTCACCAGATGGTCTGATCTACGACCCAAAAGCTGAACCTGCATTTGGACTGGTAGAGGTGAAGTGTCCTCATGTCAGAAGCTATGTGGACTGCACTTACCTCAGGGTCTCTGATGACATACTTCAGTTAAAAAAATCACATGCCTACTACTGGCAGGTGCAGGGGCAACTTTTATTAAGTGGATTTGAATGGTGCGACTTTGTAGTCTACACCTAGGATGACCTGTTCATTCAGAGGATTTACAGGGATGATGAAGTTCTACAAGCTATAAAAGAGAAAACTGATTATGATGCTTGCACTGCTTGTAAACAGAGGTGGGTAGTAACGTGGTACATTTACTCCATTACATTAACTTGGGTAAGTTTTTACAAAAAATGTACTTTTTATAGTAGTTTTAAAACGGTGTGCTTTTTACTTTCACTCAAATATACTTATAAATTAACACTACTTTTACTCCATTACAATTGCATGCATTCCACTTGTTGCTTCTATTTTTTGGCCATTTATTAATATGAATCAGTTTTCTTACACGACTTCCACATGACCATCTCAGAAAACAAACATACTGTGCTGGTGGCTACGTCAGTTTTATGAAGACTGTTTTAATGTGATGGATGTTTTATTCATGTTCATTTTTTTTCATCACTGTTTCAGTTATTGATTTTTAGTTAAAAAGAATATATCTGATGTTGTTGTCAGTATTTTAGTAGTTTTTTTCAATAAGTACTTTTTAGTCTAACTAGAGTAATTATTTGGATGACTAGCTTTGACTTTTACTTGAGTCATATTTTTCTCATGTAACAGTACTATTATTTCAGAATTTTTGGCTTCTCTACCCACCTCTGCTTGTAAATAACAAACAAACACAAAACAATTAAAATTCCACCGTTTGTGTCCCAAAGGAAGGCTGTGAGATCGCCTTTTTTATTGCATCAACATGTTTAAAACAGCAATAACAATATCACATTCAATGACTAACTATTCTACAATAATCACTTGCAATGTCAGATTTGATTGTTCTACTTTGCCCAAGCCTTAACCAAGGGGCCATTTTCGTAGTTCAGCAGGAGACATGCAACAACGTACAGCTGATTAATGTTACCAAACATATTCAAAGGAATGACTGAATCCAATAACTTGTGTTCTTTCAATCTTCCAATCACACGCTCCACATGCACTCTGAGGTGTGCGATTGCCTGCATTTCCCTGACCTCACTCTCAGGCATTTGATGTCTTCCTGAAAGAAATGCAGGTCTGTACATCTTACAGGGCACACAGTTGTCCATCAGGAAGCCTCTGTCCACCATGATCGCTGAGTCTGGACGGAGAAGCTTGCAAAGACCTGATTCCACAAACAGCTGCTTGTCGCTGATCGAACCAGCATAGAGGGGAGAAACAAAGGTCACTGGACCATGTGGTGCTATACCAATCATTCCTTTCAGGGTGCAGTGGGACTTGTAGTTTGAGTAGACCTCACTCTGTAGCAAGGGAGAAGAAGGGGTTTGGCACCTCAGCTCAGTGCAGTCCAGAACCACAGTGGTGTCAGCATAGTCTCTGAACTCTACAGGTAGGTACTCCCGGATCCTCTCTTGTGTCATCCAGATTCTCTGTGCACCCAGGACAGAAAGCAAAAAATTGCTCCATGTGAGAATTATTCTGCTCACAGTAGATTGGTGGATTTGATAGCGGTCAGCCAGGTCCCTCTGCTTCAGTCCAAAGGTCAGGTAGTTCAGGAACAGGAACATCTCATCTATTGGGTGTAGAGCCTGTCCCTGTGAAATACACAAGATAAGAAATAAATGGTTGGCTGTACTACTTTATTGTGCTCTAGTTGGAAAATCACATAATTACAAATAAGGCCTACCGTGGGAGCACTCAGTCGTCCAGCATCATCAGCGGTTAAGCTGGTCGCTCGGACCATGTATTTCAGTGATGGTTGAATGACCTGCCAAAACCGCATCAGGTGGTCATAAGATGCAAACCTGGAAACAGATGGAGACCTAACTTCACCTGAGGGACATTCCATTTTGTTTTATTTATTATTTTGAAAATTACCATAAGCAGGATAAATGTTAACCAAACTACATTAGTCAGATATTCAGTCATTTTTTTCCCCACACGCTGTGTAAATTTTTTTTAGATAGACATTTATTTATGCCTCAGTGGGGTAATTCATAGTGCTGTAGACAGCTGTACAATTTCACAGTAAACAAGTAAAACAAATATGAATAGATAAACAAGTTGTGTATACAAATATATATATACACACACAACTACAATATAAATACATCAACACTGCTGTGAACAGGCCTAATTGTGGAGTCTGACAGCAGAGGGGAGGAAGGACCTGCTGTATCTCTCCATTGATGATGCTTTTGGTGTTCTTGACCTTCATCTGCGATCTGAAGTAAACCTTCCTGCTACAAGCAACCACCTGTTAGACCGGGGTCTTATTAATTTGTATTTCAGAATACGTTTTTAATTTCCATGTTTATAGAGTCTAACAAGTAAACCAGTCTATCCAAATATAAGAAGACGACCCCTCATTTCCCCTTGATGTTTCACTCTCAGCAGATATCTGCATCTGATCATCCACCTGGCTGCTTACTACCTGCAGATTCTACAGGTGAAGCTCCTGCAGACTTCAGTTATACTGAGGGGTTACCTTATGAAATAAATGCTTAACATTTTCACAGTACAGGGCAGCCCCTTTCACCCTGCTGCTGTCAGACCTTACAATCAGACCTGCTCACAGTCGACAACATGTAAGCTAGATGTTTACAGTAAGCAATAAGCAGAAAGTAATATACCATCTCCTGTGCTATAACTCAGCTCTTTAATTTTCACCAATATAAAAAATAAAATAATGGAGCTCCTCTTGTGACACTGTATCATCATCATCATCATCAACAACATTATTATTATTAAGAAGAATAGACTATGCATTATGTAGCGTGGCTATGTATTATTATTATTATTATTGTCATTGCTGTTATCGTTATTATTATCACTTTATTTCTAAAGAGGGGCTCCATATAACTGGTCTAAAAGTAGAAGATAACAAATGTACTTACCGGGTGAAAAAACGAATGTCCACATCTGACCCATCAAATCGCTATATCCCGAAACGTGACAGGAACATCTGCTCCAGCTGCTGCCTTAGTGGAGCGACTTCCTCTCGTAGCCTCTGCTTTTCCTCCAGCACACTGTCCACAACGGCAGGATCCGGACCCACGTTTTTTGTGTTAAAGTGTAGAGACTTTATTTTGTTTTAAAATTTTTATTTTATATTTATTGCATGCTTAAACTTATAACTTATATTGTTTTTATGTCTGCACCAAGTACCGCAGCATTTTCCTAATGAAGTGAACCTGTTCACTCATATGGCAATAAAAAACCTTTCTGATTCTTTCTGATTCTGATTCTGATTCTGAACACAGCAGTGTTCAGCTGTCCACCTTTCACGCCGCTGAAACTTGTGTTCCTGCTTCATCTCACGTTATATATTATACCATTATAGTAATACACTCTTCTATAAACAACTATACTACCTGTTGTCTCGAATATGAACAATATCTTATTCCTTTGTTTCCCTCAGTGTTCAAATCTACAGCCACAACGTTACCATAGCTTTAACCGGAAGCGTTTTTACTGGCGTGTCGTGAACCGGAAGTTAAAAAAACAGCACCGTGCATGAAGCCCATTACAACTGTTCATGGTAAGGTTCAGTATAGCTAATATATCAATTATTAAAAAATAAAAAACTATTGGACTGACCCTTTGGACTTTCTGAAAAGATAATGTTTTCTATTGCCACCCACAGATATAGCAGCGTATCTGGAATACAAGCTGGACACTTGAATGGCTCCTGTCATGCTCCGTGGTACGGGGCCCAGCTTTCCCAGCTGCCCTGAAGGCCTCTTCCCCTCATTCATTCATGATTGCTGATGCGCTCCACCTGCGCTGAGCGCTTTATATACCTGCTGGTGACAACTCTTCCCTGCCAGATCGTCTTGGTTCATCTCTGTACGTATCCAGCCTTTGTATTTCTGCCTGCCTGTCTGTCGTTGACCCTCTTGCCTGGATTTGGATTTCGCCTCTGCCTGCCCCCTGTCTGGTGCTTGTGCTTGTTTGGATCTTCTGGCTCACTGACCTCTGGAAGTTATTACAGGACTGAGATATCGAATCAAGGACTCTACTTTCCTTGCCCCACCGGAGGTTCTCTGGATTCCCCGCTGTCTGCCTTGTCAGCAGTCCGACCTGTGGTTTGTAAACCGCCTTCTAACCTCTCCTCTGCTCAGCAGCCTTTTCCCCCAGTCAGTGTGACGAATCTGCAGTGAGAGTGTGTGTGATGTGTTTGTGTCTGCAGTCAGTGTGACGAATCTGCAGTGAGAGTGTGTGTGATGTGTTTGTGTCTGCAGTCAGTGTGATGAATCTGCAGTGAGAGTGTGTGTGATGTGTTTGTGTCTGCAGTCAGTGTGATGAATCTGCAGTGAGAGTGTGTGTGACGTGTTTGTGTCTGCAGTCAGTGTGATGAATCTGCAGTGAGAGTGTGTGTGACGTGTTTGTGTCTGCAGTCAGTGTGATGAATCTGCAGTGAGAGTGTGTGTGACGTGTTTGTGTCTGCAGTCAGTGTGATGAATCTGCAGTGAGAGTGTGTGTGACGTGTTTGTGTCTGCAGTCAGTGTGATGAATCTGCAGTGAGAGTGTGTGTGACGTGTTTGTGTCTGCAGTCAGTGTGATGAATCTGCAGTGAGAGTGTGTGTGACGTGTTTGTGTCTGCAGTCAGTGTGATGAATCTGCAGTGAGAGTGTGTGTGACGTGTTTGTGTCTGCAGTCAGTGTGATGAATCTGCAGTGAGAGTGTGTGTGACGTGTTTGTGTCTGCAGTCAGTGTGATGAATCTGCAGTGAGAGTGTGTGTGATGTGTTTGTGTCTGCAGTCAGTGTGATGAATCTGCAGTGAGAGTGTGTGTGATGTGTTTCCTGCTTTAGTTTCTGCTTAATGATTTCTGTGTTGCAGGAAATCCTCACAGCGTATTTGCGGTCTGTCGGGCTCGAGGTGGTGGACACCAGACCTCCTCCAGCTCTGCTTCATCCTCCCTCTCCTCCGATCCCTTCTCCTCCTCCTCTTTCTCCTCCCCCTCATCTTCCTATTCCTCCTCCTTCTCCTCATCTTTCTTCTCCTATTCATTCTCCTGCTGTTTTTCCTTTATCTTGCCCTTCTCCTCTTTCTAGTGTTTCTTCTTTTATCTGTTCTTTCTCCTTTTCCTGCCCCCCCTTCTTCTCCTCCTCCTTTTCTTACTGTTTCTCCACCTCCTCCTTCTCCCCTCCTCTTTCTACTCCTCCTCTTCCTATTCATTCTCCTCCTCTTGCTCCCTTTCCTCCTTTATCTTACCCTACTCCCTCTTCTACCATTTCCTCTTTTATCTCTCCCCCTCCTCCTCCTTTATTTTACACTCCTCCTTCTACTATTTCCTCTTTTTATCTCTCCTCTTCCTTCTCCTGCTCAACCACCTCCTCCTCCTCCTTTTCTTACTATTCTCCCCCCCCTTCTCCTCCTCAGGTAGGTGCTGACAGTGAGGAACAGGTGAGAGTGGAGGGAACGGACAGATGTTCATTCTACTTTATCCATAAAGATGCTGATCAATGATGAAGATTTCACAACAACTGGAGGTAAATTCATTAAAATAAATCAATAAGCACATCGCTTCACCAGCGCTGAGGAGGCGGAAAACTTCATTAACAGACACGGTCAAAACGGGTGAACGACTTCGAATATTCGTCCGCAGGACCGATGACAACTATGGGACGGGTGGACAGTATGAAGAACTGTTTGCGGGTGAGTGCTGAGCTGGCTCGGTCTGTTGCCTGGCAACGAGCAGCCGAGGGAGCACGTCTTTGGCTGGGTCGGGGCGCACCCCGCGGACCATAACCTGTTCTATGTCTTTTTCATTTTACCTGTTTATTTTTGTTGTTCCTTGGGACAAGAAGTGGCCAAAAGGCCCTCTTGACGTTTCAGGGGGACACTTTAAGTTTAGTTTTTGTTCTTATTTTTGCATATATGTTTGTGCTAAAGGAAACGTAGACATGGCAAAGAAATCTGTGATAGAGAGTGGCTTTTACTTTGTTATTTTCGACTGGGGCTATTGCAGTATGGTTATTTTCTTTTTATGGTTACAAAATGTATTAGAATTATAAGTTGGAATATAAAGGGGTGTGGAAGTCCTGCTAAGAGAGGGAAGATAATGGCGTATCTTAAGCATCACAAAGCAGATATTGCATTCATTCAAGAGTCTCATTTTGGAGCAGAAGAAGCTATGAAATCGAAATTTGGATGGTGGGGCATGTTTTTCATAGCTCCTTCTCCAGCAGACGTAATGGGGTCACTATATTGATACACAAGAATCTCAACTTTACTTTAATTAAACAAATGAAAGATAGTGAGGGTAGAATGATTTGTCTTCAGGCCAACATAAATGGTGCAACCCAGTCTCACTCTAAATCGTGTAATACCTACGTTTGTCCACAGGGCAAAACGTAGCCATTTCCCGGAGCTTCCAAGATGGCGGCTGGTGCGGTCGTAAGTTCTCGCGGCTGAGAACGGTTTCCAGTTTTCGCTTCTCTTAATCTCGAATTATGGACTTCTCTTAGCCAGGAACAAGCCATAATGGTATAAAAATAAATTCTACTTCATTGACCGAAAGAGGGGACTACCAAATTCACTGTTTACTCTTAACCTATTGGAAGCTACAAACAACGTGTTGCTACCAGCTAGCCTCCTGCTAGCTTCACACGAACTATTCTCATCATGCAGCGGTTTGATCAAGGTACTAAAAGGAAAGAAAAAGACAAGACTCCTTCCCACAAGAATACTCCGGCAGCTCCCTCCAAAGCTTCAATGTCAACTGCTAAAATTGTTTCGACTACAAACGCCACTGTTGTTGCAAGCTATATTAATGAGCATGATTACACCGCTCCTGCTATCGAGGACACCCAGAATCCAGAGTTATGCCCGCTGCCCGACTCCAGCCCGAGCACCCCGTCTAAACCTGACGAGAAGAGACTGAAAGGTGAACTGACACTCACCCAACTACAAAATAACATTGCCAGCCTAATTAATGAGCGCGCGGATAACTTAGAAGGGATGATAAATCAGAATACGGTGAGCATCGACGCCCTGAAAAAATCAATTGATTTCATATTCTCAGAGGTGGAAATTCTGAAAGTGGACGTTAAGGCGGTTAACCTCACTTGTGAAAATACTGTCCAGAAGCTGTCGGAGTTAGAGGCGAGGCTCAATGAGACTGAGCGTTACCATCGCAGATGGAACCTGAGGCTTCATGGGGTCCCCGAAAACCATCAGGAAAATATCAAAACCAAGGTTGCTAACGTGTGTTCTGCTGTGGTCGGAGCCAGCAACGCTAAAATCAAAGAAGACATTGACATTGCTCATCGTCTGGGTTGCTTCTCCGGAACGCAGAATAGATCGAGGACGACCATCATTCGTTTCACCAACAGATCGTCGCGTGACCTGGTTTGGCGAATGGCTAAAGACAACAACTTTCTCAAGGAAAACAAGTTAAGATTCACAGAGGATCTCACCAGCGCCGACAAAGAACTACGCCAGAAACTTTGGCCGCTTATTGAGTCTGCAAGAAAGAACGGGAAAAAGGCTCACTTTGCAGGTGTTCATGCGATCATAGAGGGGAAGGAGATTCGGTCGCCCCCACCCCAACCTGAACGGATGGATGACACAGCACCTCCATAACATCAGTACATGTCGCTACACTGGTAGCAGATTTCACCAGAGCCCTTACGACGATTACCTGCTCTCTGTTTGGACCTACTGTAAGTGTATCCTCAGGTACAGCCCTACTCATCCAAGTTTGTCTGAAACCCAATGAGTATTCAAGGATTTTCAGGTTTTTTCACATTCTCAAAGAGGCAGAATCTGTTTTGTAGCTATTGTGCCTGTGTATATAAGTTTGCCCATGCATATCGCTGCGTTTTGGTGCTTTCCCCACGATTCACATAGACCGCTAAAAGAAGTAGTTACACTTAATTGTTATTTGTTCCTGGTTAGAGTTAATTTCTAAAATGCAAGCTGAGTTGTGAATTCTGTATACTGTGTTCTCAGTATCTCTATAACGTCTTTATCAGTTTTTTCTTTAAATGCTAGGGGGTTGAGAGAAAATGTGAAACGTAAAGCTTTATTCTTATTTGCGAAACAGCAGAAATCCAGTTTCTGTTTTTTTCAAGAATCACATTCACTGGTTAATGACACTTCCTTTTGGAAAACTCAATGGGGAAATGATCTATGGTTCTCTCATGGATCAGAAAGGTCAGCAGGGGTCACTGTCATGGTGAAGTTCTTCATTCAGAGAGTGACCCTAATGGCCATTACTTGATTCTGATCCTTAATCTTGACAGCAATATCATTCTTCTTACC
>NC_055700.1:0-22500 GCF_017639745.1 Melanotaenia boesemani
TAACCCTAACCCTAACCCCTAACCCTAACCCTAACCCTAACCCTAACCCCTAACCCTAACCCTAACCCCTAACCCTAACCCTAACCCTAACCCTAACCCCTAACCCTAACCCCTAACCCTAACCCTAACCCCTAACCCTAACCCTAACCCTAACCCCTAACCCTAACCCTAACCCTAACCCTAACCCTAACCCTAACCCTAACCCTAACCCTAACCCTAACCCTAACCCTAACCCTAACCCTAACCCTAACCCTAACCCCTAACCCTAACCCTAACCCCTAACCCTAACCCTAACCCTAACCCTAACCCCTAACCCTAACCCTAACCCTAACCCCCTAACCCTAACCCCTAACCCTAACCCCTAACCCTAACCCCTAACCCCTAACCCTAACCCCCCCTAACCCTAACCCCCCTAACCCTAACCCCCTAACCCCTAACCCTAACCCCTAACCCTAACCCTAACCCTAACCCTAACCCTAACCCTAACCCCTAACCCTAACCCTAACCCTAACCCTAACCCCTAACCCTAACCCTAACCCTAACCCTAACCCTAACCCTAACCCTAACCCTAACCCTAACCCTAACCCCTAACCCTAACCCTAACCCTAACCCTAACCCCTAACCCCCCTAACCCCCTAACCCTAACCCTAACCCTAACCCTAACCCCTAACCCTAACCCTAACCCTAACCCCTAACCCTAACCCTAACCCTAACCCCTAACCCTGAGTTCAGAAGACAAGTTTGCGTGGTCTGTTTAGCCACTCCCACTTGCTCATAGACCACTCCCACTCACTTATTGGCCACTCCCACTAGCTTCTAGGCCACTCCCACTTACTTATAGGCCACTCCCACACACTTATAGGCCACTCCCACTTACATATAGGCCACTCCCACTTACTTATAGACCACTCCCACTTACTTATAGGCCACTCCCACACACTTATAGGCCACTCCCACTTACTTATAGGACACTCCCACTTATGTTTTGGACACTCCCACTTACTTATAGGCCACTCCCACTTATGTTTTGGACACTCCCACTTACATATAGGCCACTCCCACTTACTTATAGGCCACTCCCACTTACTTATAGGCCACTCCCACACACTTATAGGCCACTCCTACTTACTTATAGGCCACTCCCACTTGCTAATAGGCCCTGCCCTGGCACTTTGTACTAATCCTAACCACTCCCACTTACTTATAGGCCACTCCCACTTACTTATAGGCCACTCCCACTTACTTATAGGCCACTCCCACTTACTTATAGGCCACTCCCACTTATGTTTTGGACACTCCCACTTACATATAGGCCACTCCCACTTACTTATAGGCCACTCCCACTTACTTATAGGCCACTCCCACTTACTTATAGGCCACTCCCACTTATGTTTTGGCCACTCCCACTTACTTATAGGCCACTCCCACTTACTTATAGGCCACTCCCACTTATGTTTTGGACACTCCCACTTATGTTTTGGACACTCCCACTTATGTTTTGGACACTCCCACTTACTTATAGGCCACTCCCACTTACTTATAGGCCACTCCCACTTATGTTTTGGACACTCCCACTTACTTATAGGCCACTCCCACTTACCTTCAGGCCACTCCCACTTACCTTTAGGCCACTCCCACTTACCTTCTGGACACTCCCACTTACCTTTAGGCCACTCCCACTTATCTTCTAGACACTCCCACTTACTTATAGGCCACTCCCACTTACCTTCTGGCCACTCCCACTCACCTATAGGCCACTCCCACTTATGTTTTGGACACTCCCACTTCTGTCTTGGCCACTCCCACTTACTTATAGGCCACTCCCACTTACATATAGGCCACTCCCGCTTATGTTTTGGCCACTCCCACTTCCTTATAGACCACTCCCACACTCACATAGGCCACTCCCACTTACTTATAGACCACTCCCACTTACTTATAGGCCACTCCCACTTACTTATAGGCCCTGCCCAGGCACTTTGTACTAATCCTAACCACTCCCACTTCAGTTTTGGACACTCCCACTTACTTATAGGCCACTCCCACTTACATATAGGCCACTCCCACTTACATATAGGCCACTCCCACTTATGTTTTGGACACTCCCACTTACCTTTAGGCCACTCCCACTTACCTTTAGATCACTCCCACTTACCTTCTGGACACTCCCACTTACTTATAGGCCACTCCCACTTATGTTTTGGCCACTCCCACTTACTTATAGGCCACTCCCACTTATGTTTTGGACACTCCCACTTACCTTCTGGACACTCCCACTTACTTATAGGCCACTCCCACTTATGTTTTGGCCACTCCCACTTACCTTTTGGACACTCCCACTTACCTTTAGGCCACTCCCACTTACCTTCTGGACACTCCCACTTACCTTTAGACCACTCCCACTTACCTTCTGGACACTCCCACTTACTTATAGGCCACTCCCACTTATGTTTTGGACACTCCCACTTACTTATAGGCCACTCCCACTTATGTTTTGGACACTCCCACTCATGTTTTGGACACTCCCACTTACTTATAGGCCACTCCCACTTATGTTTTGGCCACTCCCACTTACCTTTTGGACACTCCCACTTACCTTTAGGCCACTCCCACTTACCTTCTGGACACTCCCACTTACCTTTAGACCACTCCCACTTACCTTCTGGACACTCCCACTTACTTATAGGCCACTCCCACTTACTTATAAGACACTCCCACTTACTTATAGGCCACTCCCACTTACCTATAGGCCACTCCCAGAAGATGACAGGCCCCGCCTCCCCGGCCCCGCCCTTGCGGGGCGAAGCCCCGCCCCTCCCGGGGCGAGGCCCCGCCCCCGGGCGCAAACCACTCCCACTTACCTTCTGGACACTCCCACTTACCTTTAGGCCACTCCCACTTACCTATAGGCCACTCCCACTTATGTCAGGCCCCTCCCGCCTGGCCACGCCCTTGCGGGGCGAAGCCCCGCCCCTCCGGGGCGAGGCCCCGCCCCCGGGCGCAAACCACTCCCACTTACCTTCTGGCCACTCCCACTCACCCTCTGGCCACTCCCACTTACCTTTACGCCACTCCCACTCATCCATAGGCCACTCCCACTCACCCTCTGGACACTCCCACTTACCTCTGGCCCGGACCGCCCCCAACCTCCCAACTGACCCCGCCCCCAACAAGGCCGCCCCGCCCCCTTTCGAATAAGCCCCGCCCCCCGGGGCCCCGCCCACTTCCGCGACAAAAGTTGGCCCCACCCCCCCCCGAGTGGGGTGGCTATCAACTCACCGCCCCGCCCCCGACACGCCCCGCCCATTACTGCCCCGCCCCCCCGCCCACCCGCCCCCCGGCGACTGTTTGGCGATTTTTCATAAACGACCCCTGGCCCCACCCCCCCGAGTGGGGGGTCAGAAGAAGCGGGCGCCCGCCCCGAGTCCAACGGTGGGGGTCCCGTCCCGCTCGGACCTACGGTCTGACCAGAATCTTGGAATTGACCCATCCTTTTTTTGAAAAATCGCTATATCTCGGAAACCGTAAGAGCTAGCCCCCCCGTTCCACCGGCAGATGGAGCGGCACCCCCCTAAACCCTCCCCCCCGACCCATCAGATCGCCTCTATCTCCTTTCGTGTTCGAGTTATCGGCGAATTGACCCATCCTCAAGTGGCTATTACCCCCTAACCTAACCCTAACCCTACCCTAACCCTAACCCCTAACCCTAACCCTAACCCTAACCCCTAACCCTAACCCTAACCCTAACCCCCTAACCCTTACCCCTGACCCTAACCCTAACCCTTACCCTAACATCTCACCATGACACTTGGTCACTAACCCTAACATCTCACCATGACACTTGGTCACTAACCCTAACATCTCACCATGACACTTGGTCACTCCTATTGACCACTCACACTTGGTCACTCACATGACACTTGGTCACTCACATGACACTTGGTCACTCACATGACACTTGGTCACTCACATGACACTTGGTCACTCGCATGACACTTGGTCACTCACATGACACTTGGTCACTCACACTTGGTCTCTCACACTTGGTCACTCACATGACACTTGGTCACTCACACTTGGTCTCACAGTTAGTCGCTCAACACATACATACTTGGGATGTTATAAGTCGACAACCAAAAGACCTATGGTCTTATACATGGTGTCTACCCCCCCTATTTCGATGATGCTGAACACGCTGGTGTTAGTCCCGCATTTTTATCTCTTACCGTTCCCGAGATATGGCGTTTTTCTTAGGCCACGCCCACTTAAGGCGGGAAAGTGCCGTCGGACCTTTTATGGACTGAAAGCGCACTCCGAGACCTGTCCAACGGTGTTGGTTTCAAGTCTCTAGCACCTTCCTGTCCAGAGTTATTAACTTAAGTTCGGGTCGGTTTTGGCTGAACTTTGTTAATTCTTTAGCGGCCGAGTGGTACGTGTAATGTGGACATGTGGGGTATCTATGGACTCAGCGTGAGCCCCTGCACGTGATCCGACGGTTCCCGCTCCGATCTGACACACTTTTGCCCAAACCTCGTCCTACTGGCTTGCCTCTCTAATATGTGTTAGAGCACAGCCAGACCTTTCCATTGATACCTCTGTCTCTCCCCTACCACTTTCCCACCCATAGATATAAACCTTAATTGGCGTGGGAACCACGTACCTTTGGCGACCTCTAGCGGACGAACGGTGCATCACAGCGCCGTGGTTCCAACGTTTCTGGATGCTGGAGGTCCAGAGCTTTCAGATGAGCCCTCCCTCGACCTTCTAGCTACTCGGGAAAATTTGTGGCCAAACTCTGAGCTGAAAAGACGCATGGGGTTAGGGTCCATGGCCCTTACCCCCATTCGAAGCTGAATTTTGGGTTCTGGACAAAATCGGTCTCAAGCTCATAACTCAGGAACCGTGAGGCGCAGGGAGATGATCAAGGTATCCACGCGTCCGGGGCAGTGTGGCGCATCTGCCTGTCATGCTTCCTTCGCTCTACGTACAACTTTTGCCAAAAGTTGCTCGGCTTGACCTGACGTGTCAGTATGTTGTAGCCTGGGTCTGGCCCATCCCAACGATACCTCCATTGTCCCTGTCGGACCTTCCTCCGATGAGATACGTGCATTTCATGTCAGGTATTGGGTACTGACCACTTGGACTCGAGGTCTTAGGGGTCAGGTGGCTAGGGCTCAGGCACTTAGGGTTCAAGTCCTTAGGTTTAGGCACTGAGGCCCGTGGTTAGGATTAGGGAAAGATACAGGGTGAGGGAGCAGTGCCCCTGAGTTCAGAAGACAAGTTTGCGTGGTCTGTTTAGCCACTCCCACTTGCTCATAGACCACTCCCACTCACTTATTGGCCACTCCCACTAGCTTCTAGGCCACTCCCACTTACTTATAGGCCACTCCCACTTACTTATAGGCCACTCCCACTTACATATAGGCCACTCCCACTTACTTATAGGCCACTCCCACTTACTTATAGGCCACTCCCACTTACTTATAGGCCACTCCCACTTACTTATAGGACACTCCCACTTATGTTTTGGACACTCCCACTTACTTATAGGCCACTCCCACTTATGTTTTGGACACTCCCACTTACTTATAGGCCACTCCCACTTACTTATAGGCCACTCCCACTTACTTATAGGCCACTCCCACTTACTTATAGGCCACTCCCACTTACTTATAGGCCACTCCCACTTACTTATAGGCCCTGCCCTGGCACTTTGTACTAATCCTAACCACTCCCACTTACTTATAGGCCACTCCCACTTACTTATAGGCCACTCCCACTTACTTATAGGCCACTCCCACTTACTTATAGGCCACTCCCACTTATGTTTTGGACACTCCCACTTACATATAGGCCACTCCCACTTACTTATAGGCCACTCCCACTTACCTCCAGGCCACTCCCACTTACTTATAGGCCACTCCCACTTATGTTTTGGCCACTCCCACTTACTTATAGGCCACTCCCACTTACTTATAGGCCACTCCCACTTATGTTTTGGACACTCCCACTTATGTTTTGGACACTCCCACTTACTTATAGGACACTCCCACTTACTTATAGGCCACTCCCACTTACTTATAGGCCACTCCCACTTATGTTTTGGACACTCCCACTTACTTATAGGCCACTCCCACTTACCTTCAGGCCACTCCCACTTACCTTTAGGTCACTCCCACTTACCTTCTGGACACTCCCACTTACCTTTAGGCCACTCCCACTTATGTTTTGGACACTCCCACTTACTTATAGGCCACTCCCACTTACCTTCTGGCCACTCCCACTCACCTATAGGCCACTCCCACTTATGTTTTGGACACTCCCACTTCTGTCTTGGCCACTCCCACTTACTTATAGGCCACTCCCACTTACATATAGGCCACTCCCGCTTATGTTTTGGCCACTCCCACTTCCTTATAGACCACTCCCACACTCACATAGGCCACTCCCACTTAATTATAGACCACTCCCACTTACTTATAGGCCACTCCCACTTACTTATAGGCCCTGCCCAGGCACTTTGTACTAATCCTAACCACTCCCACTTCAGTTTTGGACACTCCCACTTACTTATAGGCCACTCCCACTTACATATAGGCCACTCCCACTTACATATAGGCCACTCCCACTTATGTTTTGGACACTCCCACTTACCTTTAGGCCACTCCCACTTACCTTTTGGCCACTCCCACTTACCTTCTGGACACTCCCACTTACTTATAGGCCACTCCCACTTATGTTTTGGCCACTCCCACTTACTTATAGGCCACTCCCACTTATGTTTTGGACACTCCCACTTACCTTCTGGACACTCCCACTTACTTATAGGCCACTCCCACTTATGTTTTGGCCACTCCCACTTACCTTTTGGACACTCCCACTTACCTTTAGGCCACTCCCACTTACCTTCTGGACACTCCCACTTACCTTTAGACCACTCCCACTTACCTTCTGGACACTCCCACTTACTTATAGGCCACTCCCACTTATGTTTTGGACACTCCCACTTACTTATAGGCCACTCCCACTTATGTTTTGGACACTCCCACTTACCTTCTGGACACTCCCACTTACTTATAGGCCACTCCCACTTATGTTTTGGCCACTCCCACTTACTTATAGGCCACTCCCACTTACCTTTAGGCCACTCCCACTTACCTTCTGGACACTCCCACTTACCTTTAGACCACTCCCACTTACCTTCTGGACACTCCCACTTACTTATAGGCCACTCCCACTTACTTATAAGACACTCCCACTTACTTATAGGCCACTCCCACTTACCTATAGGCCACTCCCAGAAGATGACAGGCCCCGCCTCCCCGGCCCCGCCCTTGCGGGGCGAAGCCCCGCCCCTCCCGGGGCGAGGCCCCGCCCCCGGGCGCAAACCACTCCCACTTACCTTCTGGACACTCCCACTTACCTTTAGGCCACTCCCACTTACTTATAGGCCACTCCCACTTATGTCAGGCCCCTCCCGCCTGGCCACGCCCTTGCGGGGCGAAGCCCCGCCCCTCCGGGGCGAGGCCCCGCCCCCGGGCGCAAACCACTCCCACTTACCTTCTGGCCACTCCCACTCACCCTCTGGCCACTCCCACTTACCTTTACGCCACTCCCACTCATCCATAGGCCACTCCCACTCACCCTCTGGACACTCCCACTTACCTCTGGCCCGGACCGCCCCCAACCTCCCAACTGACCCCGCCCCCCACAAGGCCGCCCCGCCCCCTTTCGAATAAGCCCCGCCCCCCGGGGCCCCGCCCACTTCCGCGACAAAAGTTGGCCCCACCCCCCCCCGAGTGGGGTGTCTATCAACTCACCGCCCCGCCCCCGACACGCCCCGCCCATTACTGCCCCGCCCCCCCGCCCACCCGCCCCCCGGCGACTGTTTGGCGATTTTTCATAAACGACCCCTGGCCCCACCCCCCCGAGTGGGGGGTCAGAAGAAGCGGGCGCCCGCCCCGAGTCCAACGGTGGGGGTCCCGTCCCGCTCGGACCTACGGTCTGACCAGAATCTTGGAATTGACCCATCCTTTTTTTGAAAAATCGCTATATCTCGGAAACCGTAAGAGCTAGCCCCCCCGTTCCACCGGCAGATGGAGCGGCACCCCCCTAAACCCTCCCCCCCGACCCATCAGATCGCCTCTATCTCCTTTCGTTTTCGAGTTATCGGCGAATTGACCCATCCTCAAGTGGCTATTACCCCCTAACCTAACCCTAACCCTAACCCTAACCCCTAACCCCTAACCCCTAACCCTAACCCTAACCCTAACCCTAACCCTAACCCTAACCCTAACCCCTAACCCTAACCCTAACCCTAACCCTAACCCTAACCCTAACCCTAACCCTAACCCTCACCCTAACCCTAACCCCTAACCCTGTCTATCAACTCACCGCCCCGCCCCCGACACGCCCCGCCCATTACTGCCCCGCCCCCCCGCCCACCCGCCCCCCGGCGACTGTTTGGCGATTTTTCATAAACGACCCCTGGCCCCACCCCCCCGAGTGGGGGGGTCAGAAGAAGCGGGCGCCCGCCCCGAGTCCAACGGTGGGGGTCCCGTCCCGCTCGGACCTACGGTCTGACCAGAATCTTGGAATTGACCCATCCTTTTTTTGAAAAATCGCTATATCTCGGAAACCGTAAGAGCTAGCCCCCCCGTTCCACCGGCAGATGGAGCGGCACCCCCCTAAACCCTCCCCCCCGACCCATCAGATCGCCTCTATCTCCTTTCGTTTTCGAGTTATCGGCGAATTGACCCATCCTCAAGTGGCTATTACCCCCTAACCTAACCCTAACCCTAACCCCTAACCCTAACCCCTAACCCTAACCCTAACCCTAACCCTAACCCTAACCCTAACCCCCTAACCCTTACCCCTGACCCTAACCCTAACCCTTACCCTAACATCTCACCATGACACTTGGTCACTAACCCTAACATCTCACCATGACACTTGGTCACTAACCCTAACATCTCACCATGACACTTGGTCACTCCTATTGACCACTCACACTTGGTCACTCACATGACACTTGGTCACTCACATGACACTTGGTCACTCACATGACACTTGGTCACTCACATGACACTTGGTCACTCGCATGACACTTGGTCACTCACATGACACTTGGTCACTCACACTTGGTCTCTCACACTTGGTCACTCACATGACACTTGGTCACTCACACTTGGTCTCACAGTTAGTCGCTCAACACATACATACTTGGGATGTTATAAGTCGACAACCAAAAGACCTATGGTCTTATACATGGTGTCTACCCCCCCTATTTCGATGATGCTGAACACGCTGGTGTTAGTCCCGCATTTTTATCTCTTACCGTTCCCGAGATATGGCGTTTTTCTTAGGCCACGCCCACTTAAGGCGGGAAAGTGCCGTCGGACCTTTTATGGACTGAAAGCGCACTCCGAGACCTGTCCAACGGTGTTGGTTTCAAGTCTCTAGCACCTTCCTGTCCAGAGTTATTAACTTAAGTTCGGGTCGGTTTTGGCTGAACTTTGTTAATTCTTTAGCGGCCGAGTGGTACGTGTAATGTGGACATGTGGGGTATCTATGGACTCAGCGTGAGCCCCTGCACGTGATCCGACGGTTCCCGCTCCGATCTGACACACTTTTGCCCAAACCTCGTCCTACTGGCTTGCCTCTCTAATATGTGTTAGAGCACAGCCAGACCTTTCCATTGATACCTCTGTCTCTCCCCTACCACTTTCCCACCCATAGATATAAACCTTAATTGGCGTGGGAACCACGTACCTTTGGCGACCTCTAGCGGACGAACGGTGCATCACAGCGCCGTGGTTCCAACGTTTCTGGATGCTGGAGGTCCAGAGCTTTCAGATGAGCCCTCCCTCGACCTTCTAGCTACTCGGGAAAATTTGTGGCCAAACTCTGAGCTGAAAAGACGCATGGGGTTAGGGTCCATGGCCCTTACCCCCATTCGAAGCTGAATTTTGGGTTCTGGACAAAATCGGTCTCAAGCTCATAACTCAGGAACCGTGAGGCGCAGGGAGATGATCAAGGTATCCACGCGTCCGGGGCAGTGTGGCGCATCTGCCTGTCATGCTTCCTTCGCTCTACGTACAACTTTTGCCAAAAGTTGCTCGGCTTGACCTGACGTGTCAGTATGTTGTAGCCTGGGTCTGGCCCATCCCAACGATACCTCCATTGTCCCTGTCGGACCTTCCTCCGATGAGATACGTGCATTTCATGTCAGGTATTGGGTACTGACCACTTGGACTCGAGGTCTTAGGGGTCAGGTGGCTAGGGCTCAGGCACTTAGGGTTCAAGTCCTTAGGTTTAGGCACTGAGGCCCGTGGTTAGGATTAGGGAAAGATACAGGGTGAGGGAGCAGTGCCCCTGAGTTCAGAAGACAAGTTTGCGTGGTCTGTTTAGCCACTCCCACTTGCTCATAGACCACTCCCACTCACTTATTGGCCACTCCCACTAGCTTCTAGGCCACTCCCACTTACTTATAGGCCACTCCCACACACTTATAGGCCACTCCCACTTACATATAGGCCACTCCCACTTACTTATAGGCCACTCCCACTTACTTATAGGCCACTCCCACTTACTTATAGGCCACTCCCACTTACTTATAGGACACTCCCACTTATGTTTTGGACACTCCCACTTACTTATAGGCCACTCCCACTTATGTTTTGGACACTCCCACTTACTTATAGGCCACTCCCACTTACTTATAGGCCACTCCCACTTACTTATAGGCCACTCCCACATACTTATAGGCCACTCCTACTTACTTATAGGCCACTCCCACTTGCTAATAGGCCCTGCCCAGGCACTTTGTACTAATCCTAACCACTCCCACTTACTTATAGGCCACTCCCACTTACTTATAGGCCACTCCCACTTACTTATAGGCCACTCCCACTTACTTATAGGCCACTCCCACTTATGTTTTGGACACTCCCACTTACATATAGGCCACTCCCACTTACTTATAGGCCACTCCCACTTACTTATAGGCCACTCCCACTTACTTATAGGCCACTCCCACTTATGTTTTGGACAGTCCCACTTACTTATAGGCCACTCCCACTTACTTATAGGCCACTCCCACTTATGTTTTGGACACTCCCACTTATGTTTTGGACACTCCCACTTACTTATAGGACACTCCCACTTACTTATAGGCCACTCCCACTTACTTATAGGCCACTCCCACTTATGTTTTGGACACTCCCACTTACTTATAGGCCACTCCCACTTACCTTCAGGCCACTCCCACTTACCTTTAGGTCACTCCCACTTACCTTCTGGACACTCCCACTTACCTTTAGGCCACTCCCACTTATCTTCTAGACACTCCCACTTACTTATAGGCCACTCCCACTTACCTTCTGGCCACTCCCACTCACCTATAGGCCACTCCCACTTATGTTTTGGACACTCCCACTTCTGTCTTGGCCACTCCCACTTACTTATAGGCCACTCCCACTTACATATAGGCCACTCCCGCTTATGTTTTGGCCACTCCCACTTCCTTATAGACCACTCCCACACTCACATAGGCCACTCCCACTTACTTATAGACCACTCCCACTTACTTATAGGCCACTCCCACTTACTTATAGGCCCTGCCCAGGCACTTTGTACTAATCCTAACCACTCCCACTTCAGTTTTGGACACTCCCACTTACTTATAGGCCACTCCCACTTACATATAGGCCACTCCCACTTACATATAGGCCACTCCCACTTATGTTTTGGACACTCCCACTTACCTTTAGGCCACTCCCACTTACCTTTAGATCACTCCCACTTGCCTTCTGGACACTCCCACTTACTTATAGGCCACTCCCACTTATGTTTTGGCCACTCCCACTTACTTATAGGCCACTCCCACTTATGTTTTGGACACTCCCACTTACCTTCTGGACACTCCCACTTACTTATAGGCCACTCCCACTTATGTTTTGGCCACTCCCACTTACCTTTTGGACACTCCCACTTACCTTTAGGCCACTCCCACTTACCTTCTGGACACTCCCACTTACCTTTAGACCACTCCCACTTACCTTCTGGACACTCCCACTTACTTATAGGCCACTCCCACTTATGTTTTGGACACTCCCACTTACTTATAGGCCACTCCCACTTATGTTTTGGACACTCCCACTTATGTTTTGGACACTCCCACTTACTTATAGGCCACTCCCACTTATGTTTTGGCCACTCCCACTTACCTTTTGGACACTCCCACTTACCTTTAGGCCACTCCCACTTACCTTCTGGACACTCCCACTTACCTTTAGACCACTCCCACTTACCTTCTGGACACTCCCACTTACTTATAGGCCACTCCCACTTACTTATAGGACACTCCCACTTACTTATAGGCCACTCCCACTTACCTATAGGCCACTCCCAGAAGATGACAGGCCCCGCCTCCCCGGCCCCGCCCTTGCGGGGCGAAGCCCCGCCCCTCCCGGGGCGAGGCCCCGCCCCCGGGCGCAAACCACTCCCACTTACCTTCTGGACACTCCCACTTACCTTTAGGCCACTCCCACTTACCTATAGGCCACTCCCACTTATGTCAGGCCCCTCCCGCCTGGCCACGCCCTTGCGGGGCGAAGCCCCGCCCCTCCGGGGCGAGGCCCCGCCCCCGGGCGCAAACCACTCCCACTTACCTTCTGGCCACTCCCACTCACCCTCTGGCCACTCCCACTTACCTTTACGCCACTCCCACTCATCCATAGGCCACTCCCACTCACCCTCTGGACACTCCCACTTACCTCTGGCCCGGACCGCCCCCAACCTCCCAACTGACCCCGCCCCCAACAAGGCCGCCCCGCCCCCTTTCGAATAAGCCCCGCCCCCCGGGGCCCCGCCCACTTCCGCGACAAAAGTTGGCCCCACCCCCCCCCGAGTGGGGTGTCTATCAACTCACCGCCCCGCCCCCGACACGCCCCGCCCATTACTGCCCCGCCCCCCCGCCCACCCGCCCCCCGGCGACTGTTTGGCGATTTTTCATAAACGACCCCTGGCCCCACCCCCCCGAGTGGGGGGTCAGAAGAAGCGGGCGCCCGCCCCGAGTCCAACGGTGGGGGTCCCGTCCCGCTCGGACCTACGGTCTGACCAGAATCTTGGAATTGACCCATCCTTTTTTTGAAAAATCGCTATATCTCGGAAACCGTAAGAGCTAGCCCCCCCATTCCACCGGCAGATGGAGCGGCACCCCCCTAAACCCTCCCCCCCGACCCATCAGATCGCCTCTATCTCCTTTCGTTTTCGAGTTATCGGCGAATTGACCCATCCTCAAGTGGCTATTACCCCCTAACCTAACCCTAACCCTAACCCTAACCCTAACCCTAACCCTAACCCTAACCCCCTAACCCTAACCCCTAACCCTAACCCCTAACCCTAACCCTAACCCTAACCCCCTAACCCTAACCCTAACCCCTAACCCTAACCCCCTAACCCTAACCCCTGACCCTAACCCTAACCCTTACCCTAACATCTCACCATGACACTTGGTCACTAACCCTAACATCTCACCATGACACTTGGTCACTAACCCTAACATCTCACCATGACACTTGGTCACTCCTATTGACCACTCACACTTGGTCACTCACATGACACTTGGTCACTCACATGACACTTGGTCACTCACATGACACTTGGTCACTCACATGACACTTGGTCACTCGCATGACACTTGGTCACTCACATGACACTTGGTCACTCACACTTGGTCTCTCACACTTGGTCACTCACATGACACTTGGTCACTCACACTTGGTCTCACAGTTAGTCGCTCAACACATACATACTTGGGATGTTATAAGTCGACAACCAAAAGACCTATGGTCTTATACATGGTGTCTACCCCCCCTATTTCGATGATGCTGAACACGCTGGTGTTAGTCCCGCATTTTTATCTCTTACCGTTCCCGAGATATGGCGTTTTTCTTAGGCCACGCCCACTTAAGGCGGGAAAGTGCCGTCGGACCTTTTATGGACTGAAAGCGCACTCCGAGACCTGTCCAACGGTGTTGGTTTCAAGTCTCTAGCACCTTCCTGTCCAGAGTTATTAACTTAAGTTCGGGTCGGTTTTGGCTGAACTTTGTTAATTCTTTAGCGGCCGAGTGGTACGTGTAATGTGGACATGTGGGGTATCTATGGACTCAGCGTGAGCCCCTGCACGTGATCCGACGGTTCCCGCTCCGATCTGACACACTTTTGCCCAAACCTCGTCCTACTGGCTTGCCTCTCTAATATGTGTTAGAGCACAGCCAGACCTTTCCATTGATACCTCTGTCTCTCCCCTACCACTTTCCCACCCATAGATATAAACCTTAATTGGCGTGGGAACCACGTACCTTTGGCGACCTCTAGCGGACGAACGGTGCATCACAGCGCCGTGGTTCCAACGTTTCTGGATGCTGGAGGTCCAGAGCTTTCAGATGAGCCCTCCCTCGACCTTCTAGCTACTCGGGAAAATTTGTGGCCAAACTCTGAGCTGAAAAGACGCATGGGGTTAGGGTCCATGGCCCTTACCCCCATTCGAAGCTGAATTTTGGGTTCTGGACAAAATCGGTCTCAAGCTCATAACTCAGGAACCGTGAGGCGCAGGGAGATGATCAAGGTATCCACGCGTCCGGGGCAGTGTGGCGCATCTGCCTGTCATGCTTCCTTCGCTCTACGTACAACTTTTGCCAAAAGTTGCTCGGCTTGACCTGACGTGTCAGTATGTTGTAGCCTGGGTCTGGCCCATCCCAACGATACCTCCATTGTCCCTGTCGGACCTTCCTCCGATGAGATACGTGCATTTCATGTCAGGTATTGGGTACTGACCACTTGGACTCGAGGTCTTAGGGGTCAGGTGGCTAGGGCTCAGGCACTTAGGGTTCAAGTCCTTAGGTTTAGGCACTGAGGCCCGTGGTTAGGATTAGGGAAAGATACAGGGTGAGGGAGCAGTGCCCCTGAGTTCAGAAGACAAGTTTGCGTGGTCTGTTTAGCCACTCCCACTTGCTCATAGACCACTCCCACTCACTTATTGGCCACTCCCACTAGCTTCTAGGCCACTCCCACTTACTTATAGGCCACTCCCACACACTTATAGGCCACTCCCACTTACATATAGGCCACTCCCACTTACTTATAGGCCACTCCCACTTACTTATAGGCCACTCCCACTTACTTATAGGCCACTCCCACTTACTTATAGGACACTCCCACTTATGTTTTGGACACTCCCACTTACTTATAGGCCACTCCCACTTATGTTTTGGACACTCCCACTTACATATAGGCCACTCCCACTTACTTATAGGCCACTCCCACTTACTTATAGGCCACTCCCACATACTTATAGGCCACTCCCACTTACTTATAGGCCACTCCCACTTACTTATAGGCAATGCCCAGGCACTTTGTACTAATCCTAACCACTCCCACTTACTTATAGGCCACTCCCACTTACTTATAGGCCACTCCCACTTACTTATAGGCCACTCCCACTTACTTATAGGCCACTCCCACTTATGTTTTGGACACTCCCACTTACTTATAGGCCACTCCCACTTACTTATAGGCCACTCCCACTTACTTATAGGCCACTCCCACTTACTTATAGGCCACTCCCACTTATGTTTTGGACAGTCCCACTTACTTATAGGCCACTCCCACTTACTTATAGGCCACTCCCACTTATGTTTTGGACACTCCCACTTATGTTTTGGACACTCCCACTTACTTATAGGACACTCCCACTTACTTATAGGCCACTCCCACTTACTTATAGGCCACTCCCACTTATGTTTTGGACACTCCCACTTACTTATAGGCCACTCCCACTTACTTACAGGCCACTCCCACTTACTTATAGGCCACTCCCACTTACCTTCTGGACACTCCCACTTACCTTTAGGCCACTCCCACTTATCTTCTAGACACTCCCACTTACTTATAGGCCACTCCCACTTACCTTCTGGCCACTCCCACTCACCTATAGGCCACTCCCACTTATGTTTTGGACACTCCCACTTCTGTCTTGGCCACTCCCACTTACTTATAGGCCACTCCCACTTACATATAGGCCACTCCCGCTTATGTTTTGGCCACTCCCACTTCCTTATAGACCACTCCCACACTCACATAGGCCACTCCCACTTACTTATAGGCCACTCCCACTTACTTATAGGCCACTCCCACTTACTTATAGGCCCTGCCCAGGCACTTTGTACTAATCCTAACCACTCCCACTTCAGTTTTGGACACTCCCACTTACTTATAGGCCACTCCCACTTACCTTTAGGCCACTCCCACTTACATATAGGCCACTCCCACTTATGTTTTGGACACTCCCACTTACCTTTAGGCCACTCCCACTTACCTTTAGATCACTCCCACTTGCCTTCTGGACACTCCCACTTACTTATAGGCCACTCCCACTTATGTTTTGGCCACTCCCACTTACTTATAGGCCACTCCCACTTATGTTTTGGACACTCCCACTTACCTTCTGGACACTCCCACTTACTTATAGGCCACTCCCACTTATGTTTTGGCCACTCCCACTTACCTTTTGGACACTCCCACTTACCTTTAGGCCACTCCCACTTACCTTCTGGACACTCCCACTTACCTTTAGACCACTCCCACTTACCTTCTGGACACTCCCACTTACTTATAGGCCACTCCCACTTATGTTTTGGACACTCCCACTTACTTATAGGCCACTCCCACTTATGTTTTGGACACTCCCACTTACCTTCTGGACACTCCCACTTACTTATAGGCCACTCCCACTTATGTTTTGGCCACTCCCACTTACTTATAGGCCACTCCCACTTACCTTTAGGCCACTCCCACTTACCTTCTGGACACTCCCACTTACCTTTAGACCACTCCCACTTACCTTCTGGACACTCCCACTTACTTATAGGCCACTCCCACTTACTTATAGGACACTCCCACTTACTTATAGGCCACTCCCACTTACCTATAGGCCACTCCCAGAAGATGACAGGCCCCGCCTCCCCGGCCCCGCCCTTGCGGGGCGAAGCCCCGCCCCTCCCGGGGCGAGGCCCCGCCCCCGGGCGCAAACCACTCCCACTTACCTTCTGGACACTCCCACTTACCTTTAGGCCACTCCCACTTACCTATAGGCCACTCCCACTTATGTCAGGCCCCTCCCGCCTGGCCACGCCCTTGCGGGGCGAAGCCCCGCCCCTCCGGGGCGAGGCCCCGCCCCCGGGCGCAAACCACTCCCACTTACCTTCTGGCCACTCCCACTCACCCTCTGGCCACTCCCACTTACCTTTACGCCACTCCCACTCATCCATAGGCCACTCCCACTCACCCTCTGGACACTCCCACTTACCTCTGGCCCGGACCGCCCCCAACCTCCCAACTGACCCCGCCCCCCACAAGGCCGCCCCGCCCCCTTTCGAATAAGCCCCGCCCCCCGGGGCCCCGCCCACTTCCGCGACAAAAGTTGGCCCCACCCCCCCCCGAGTGGGGTGTCTATCAACTCACCGCCCCGCCCCCGACACGCCCCGCCCATTACTGCCCCGCCCCCCCCCCCCCCCGCCCCCCGGCGACTGTTTGGCGATTTTTCATAAACGACCCCTGGCCCCACCCCCCCGAGTGGGGGGTCAGAAGAAGCGGGCGCCCGCCCCGAGTCCAACGGTGGGGGTCCCGTCCCGCTCGGACCTACGGTCTGACCAGAATCTTGGAATTGACCCATCCTTTTTTTGAAAAATCGCTATATCTCGGAAACCGTAAGAGCTAGCCCCCCCGTTCCACCGGCAGATGGAGCGGCACCCCCCTAAACCCTCCCCCCCGACCCATCAGATCGCCTCTATCTCCTTTCGTTTTCGAGTTATCGGCGAATTGACCCATCCTCAAGTGGCTATTACCCCCTAACCTAACCCTAACCCTAACCCTAACCCTAACCCTAACCCTAACCCTAACCCTAACCCTAACCCTAACCCTAACCCTAACCCTAACCCTAACCTAACCCTAACCCTAACCCCTAACCCTAACCCTAACCCTAACCCCCTAACCCTTACCCCTGACCCTAACCCTAACCCTTACCCTAACATCTCACCATGACACTTGGTCACTAACCCTAACATCTCACCATGACACTTGGTCACTAACCCTAACATCTCACCATGACACTTGGTCACTCCTATTGACCACTCACACTTGGTCACTCACATGACACTTGGTCACTCACATGACACTTGGTCACTCACATGACACTTGGTCACTCACATGACACTTGGTCACTCGCATGACACTTGGTCACTCACATGACACTTGGTCACTCACACTTGGTCTCTCACACTTGGTCACTCACATGACACTTGGTCACTCACACTTGGTCTCACAGTTAGTCGCTCAACACATACATACTTGGGATGTTATAAGTCGACAACCAAAAGACCTATGGTCTTATACATGGTGTCTACCCCCCCTATTTCGATGATGCTGAACACGCTGGTGTTAGTCCCGCATTTTTATCTCTTACCGTTCCCGAGATATGGCGTTTTTCTTAGGCCACGCCCACTTAAGGCGGGAAAGTGCCGTCGGACCTTTTATGGACTGAAAGCGCACTCCGAGACCTGTCCAACGGTGTTGGTTTCAAGTCTCTAGCACCTTCCTGTCCAGAGTTATTAACTTAAGTTCGGGTCGGTTTTGGCTGAACTTTGTTAATTCTTTAGCGGCCGAGTGGTACGTGTAATGTGGACATGTGGGGTATCTATGGACTCAGCGTGAGCCCCTGCACGTGATCCGACGGTTCCCGCTCCGATCTGACACACTTTTGCCCAAACCTCGTCCTACTGGCTTGCCTCTCTAATATGTGTTAGAGCACAGCCAGACCTTTCCATTGATACCTCTGTCTCTCCCCTACCACTTTCCCACCCATAGATATAAACCTTAATTGGCGTGGGAACCACGTACCTTTGGCGACCTCTAGCGGACGAACGGTGCATCACAGCGCCGTGGTTCCAACGTTTCTGGATGCTGGAGGTCCAGAGCTTTCAGATGAGCCCTCCCTCGACCTTCTAGCTACTCGGGAAAATTTGTGGCCAAACTCTGAGCTGAAAAGACGCATGGGGTTAGGGTCCATGGCCCTTACCCCCATTCGAAGCTGAATTTTGGGTTCTGGACAAAATCGGTCTCAAGCTCATAACTCAGGAACCGTGAGGCGCAGGGAGATGATCAAGGTATCCACGCGTCCGGGGCAGTGTGGCGCATCTGCCTGTCATGCTTCCTTCGCTCTACGTACAACTTTTGCCAAAAGTTGCTCGGCTTGACCTGACGTGTCAGTATGTTGTAGCCTGGGTCTGGCCCATCCCAACGATACCTCCATTGTCCCTGTCGGACCTTCCTCCGATGAGATACGTGCATTTCATGTCAGGTATTGGGTACTGACCACTTGGACTCGAGGTCTTAGGGGTCAGGTGGCTAGGGCTCAGGCACTTAGGGTTCAAGTCCTTAGGTTTAGGCACTGAGGCCCGTGGTTAGGATTAGGGAAAGATACAGGGTGAGGGAGCAGTGCCCCTGAGTTCAGAAGACAAGTTTGCGTGGTCTGTTTAGCCACTCCCACTTGCTCATAGACCACTCCCACTCACTTATTGGCCACTCCCACTAGCTTCTAGGCCACTCCCACTTACTTATAGGCCACTCCCACACACTTATAGGCCACTCCCACTTACATATAGGCCACTCCCACTTACTTATAGACCACTCCCACTTACTTATAGGCCACTCCCACACACTTATAGGCCACTCCCACTTACTTATAGGACACTCCCACTTATGTTTTGGACACTCCCACTTACTTATAGGCCACTCCCACTTATGTTTTGGACACTCCCACTTACTTATAGGCCACTCCCACTTACTTATAGGCCACTCCCACTTACTTATAGGCCACTCCCACACACTTATAGGCCACTCCCACTTACTTATAGGCCACTCCCACTTGCTAATAGGCCCTGCCCTGGCACTTTGTACTAATCCTAACCACTCCCACTTACTTATAGGCCACTCCCACTTACTTATAGGCCACTCCCACTTACTTATAGGCCACTCCCACTTACTTATAGGCCACTCCCACTTATGTTTTGGACACTCCCACTTACATATAGGCCACTCCCACTTACTTATAGGCCACTCCCACTTACCTCCAGGCCACTCCCACTTACTTATAAGCCACTCCCACTTATGTTTTGGCCACTCCCACTTACTTATAGGCCACTCCCACTTACTTATAGGCCACTCCCACTTATGTTTTGGACACTCCCACTTATGTTTTGGACACTCCCACTTACTTATAGGACACTCCCACTTACTTATAGGCCACTCCCACTTACTTATAGGCCACTCCCACTTATGTTTTGGACACTCCCACTTACTTATAGGCCACTCCCACTTACCTTCAGGCCACTCCCACTTACCTTTAGGTCACTCCCACTTACCTTCTGGACACTCCCACTTACCTTTAGGCCACTCCCACTTATCTTCTAGACACTCCCACTTACTTATAGGCCACTCCCACTTACCTTCTGGCCACTCCCACTCACCTATAGGCCACTCCCACTTATGTTTTGGACACTCCCACTTCTGTCTTGGCCACTCCCACTTACTTATAGGCCACTCCCACTTACATATAGGCCACTCCCGCTTATGTTTTGGCCACTCCCACTTCCTTATAGACCACTCCCACACTCACATAGGCCACTCCCACTTAATTATAGACCACTCCCACTTACTTATAGGCCACTCCCACTTACTTATAGGCCCTGCCCAGGCACTTTGTACTAATCCTAACCACTCCCACTTCAGTTTTGGACACTCCCACTTACTTATAGGCCACTCCCACTTACATATAGGCCACTCCCACTTACATATAGGCCACTCCCACTTATGTTTTGGACACTCCCACTTACCTTTAGGCCACTCCCACTTACCTTTAGATCACTCCCACTTGCCTTCTGGACACTCCCACTTACTTATAGGCCACTCCCACTTATGTTTTGGCCACTCCCACTTACTTATAGGCCACTCCCACTTATGTTTTGGACACTCCCACTTACCTTCTGGACACTCCCACTTACTTATAGGCCACTCCCACTTATGTTTTGGCCACTCCCACTTACCTTTTGGACACTCCCACTTACCTTTAGGCCACTCCCACTTACCTTCTGGACACTCCCACTTACCTTTAGACCACTCCCACTTACCTTCTGGACACTCCCACTTACTTATAGGCCACTCCCACTTATGTTTTGGACACTCCCACTTACTTATAGGCCACTCCCACTTATGTTTTGGACACTCCCACTTACCTTCTGGACACTCCCACTTACTTATAGGCCACTCCCACTTATGTTTTGGCCACTCCCACTTACCTTTTGGACACTCCCACTTACCTTTAGGCCACTCCCACTTACCTTCTGGACACTCCCACTTACCTTTAGACCACTCCCACTTACCTTCTGGACACTCCCACTTACTTATAGGCCACTCCCACTTACTTATAAGACACTCCCACTTACTTATAGGCCACTCCCACTTACCTATAGGCCACTCCCAGAAGATGACAGGCCCCGCCTCCCCGGCCCCGCCCTTGCGGGGCGAAGCCCCGCCCCTCCCGGGGCGAGGCCCCGCCCCCGGGCGCAAACCACTCCCACTTACCTTCTGGACACTCCCACTTACCTTTAGGCCACTCCCACTTACCTATAGGCCACTCCCACTTATGTCAGGCCCCTCCCGCCTGGCCACGCCCTTGCGGGGCGAAGCCCCGCCCCTCCGGGGCGAGGCCCCGCCCCCGGGCGCAAACCACTCCCACTTACCTTCTGGCCACTCCCACTCACCCTCTGGCCACTCCCACTTACCTTTACGCCACTCCCACTCATCCATAGGCCACTCCCACTCACCCTCTGGACACTCCCACTTACCTCTGGCCCGGACCGCCCCCAACCTCCCAACTGACCCCGCCCCCAACAAGGCCGCCCCGCCCCCTTTCGAATAAGCCCCGCCCCCCGGGGCCCCGCCCACTTCCGCGACAAAAGTTGGCCCCACCCCCCCCCGAGTGGGGTGTCTATCAACTCACCGCCCCGCCCCCGACACGCCCCCCCCATTACTGCCCCGCCCCCCCGCCCACCCGCCCCCCGGCGACTGTTTGGCGATTTTTCATAAACGACCCCTGGCCCCACCCCCCCGAGTGGGGGGTCAGAAGAAGCGGGCGCCCGCCCCGAGTCCAACGGTGGGGGTCCCGTCCCGCTCGGACCTACGGTCTGACCAGAATCTTGGAATTGACCCATCCTTTTTTTGAAAAATCGCTATATCTCGGAAACCGTAAGAGCTAGCCCCCCCGTTCCACCGGCAGATGGAGCGGCACCCCCCTAAACCCTCCCCCCCGACCCATCAGATCGCCTCTATCTCCTTTCGTTTTCGAGTTATCGGCGAATTGACCCATCCTCAAGTGGCTAT